>NW_024100536.1:377500-392500 GCF_016545835.1 Crotalus tigris
TCCATGGGGTTGCGATGAGTCGGACACGACTTCGCAACTAACAACAATAGACAAGGCAGTATTAAAATCACTCTGAACTGCTGGCTTCCTGTTCTGGAACAACAACAACAAGGGTTTCCAGGATGACACACTGACTTTGTAGCCATCCTTTGAAATCTGGCAGCAAATCAGATCTTTTGTAGAAGGCTGCCTTCAACAGAGTCTTGCCATTGGCCTAGTTCTGCCAGAGCACCTATGAACAGTCTGGGGCCTTACAGATGTTGGCCTCTTTTTCTCATCATGCATTCTGTAGTCTTATGACATCAGGAAGGGCTATCCTTAGTCTAGACTGGCAACTTGGCAGAAACTCTCCATAATTACAGACAGTTCTACTCCCAAGTTTATCCAGAATTGATCTTAGGAGTTTTTGCAAACAGCCCCTGTCCTCTTCTATTGGGCCAAATATTTCCTCCAAGATAGTTGCTATAGGTGAGACTTGACCTTGTGTAAATTCCTGCTCTGCCTCTGCTTTTCTAACGAATCTGTCCCTCATATGCTTCCATCCCTCCCCATCCAAAAGATGCTTTTTTCAACTGGACTTTTTTGTTTGAAGACGTTTTACTTCTCATCCAAGAAACTTCTTCAGCTCCGACTGGATGGTGGGGAATGGAAGGATTTATATTCCTCTACAGACAGCTGGTCATTTGCATTCTCTTAGAGCAGGAGTGTCAAATTGCCAGCCCATGGGCCGGACACGTCACGAGGGAACTGCGCCCACCCCATTTGCCGGCAATGGGGAAAAAGCTCCGATACGTCGTGCAACGTCAGTTGATGTCGTGAGTTTGACATGTCTGTTTTAGAGAATCATTGAGGCCACCTGGAGATTTTCTGTCTCCTCAGGGTCACCTGAGTAGTGCAAATGGGTGTGAAGCCATCTTGGAACTGCTGAAAGGATTGTTGTAGACTGGAGATAGATGATGTCGTATCCATTTGTACCACTCCGGTGAAGCAACGCGTCTTCAGAGAAAAACAAAAAAGTCCAGCTGCCTCGTGAAAAAAGCACCTTTGTGATAACTGTGACCTGGATGACTGAAAATCTCCATAGACAATCCCTCCCCATAATTCTCTCCTCTCCACAGGCTTCAGCTACTGTCACAATCCCCAAAGAACACCATCGCTTTGTGATTGGCAAGAATGGCGAGAAACTGCAAGAGCTTGAACTAAAGACGGCCACCAAGATCAACATCCCGCGGCCCGAGGACCTCAGCAGCCAGATCAAAATTATGGGCACCAAAGAAGGCATCGAGAAAGCACGTCATGAGATCTTGCTCATCTCAGCAGAGCAGGTGAGCAGCTGGGCACCTGTCCACCTCTCTAAAGGTGACAGGATGGAGATGTGAAGTTGGCGGGATAACTTTGAATGTCTTCTGCAATTGATATTTTGAACGTCTCCTGCAACATCTTGGTTCTAAAAAAAGGATGGGATGGAATGGGATGGGACGGGACGGGACGGGACAGAATAGACTAGACTAGACTAGACTAGACTAGAATAGAATAGAATAGAATAGAATAGACTAAACTAGAATAGAATAGAATAGAATAGAATAGAATAGAATAGAATAGAATAGAATAGAATAGAATAGAATAGAATAGAATAGAATAGAATAGAGTTGGAAGGGACCTTGGAGGTCTTCTAGTCCAACCCCCTGTTCAGGCAGAAAACACTATACCACTTCAGTCAGTCTCTTCTTCAAAACACAACTAGTAGTAACTGTGAGAGGGATCTTGGAGTCCTAGTGGACAACCACTTAAATGTGAGCCAGCGCTGTGCTGCAACTGCCAAAAAAGCCAACACATTTCTACACTGCATTAACAAAGGGATAGAATCAAGAACATATGGAGTGTTGATACCACTTTATAATGCCTTGGTAAGGCCACACTTGGCATACTGCATCCAGTTTTGGTCAACCACGATGTAAAAAAGATGCTGAGACTCTAGAAAGAGTGCAGAGAAGAGCAACAAAGATGATCAGGGACCTGGAGGCTAAAATACATAAAGAATGATTGCTACATATTCTGGGCTCCATTGTGGTTCATAAACCGAGGACTACCTGTATTTATAAAAAATAATAAAAGCGGGATACAAATGAATAACTTAAAGAGCTTTAGTTGTGTCACATAGAATAGAAGAAAGTGCGGTGGATGGTTCCATCTATCCGCTCCTGTCTAGTCAGGCTGAGGCTTCTCCATGGTTTTATTTTAGGACAAACGAGCAGTGGAACGCTTGAACCTGGAGAAGGTCTTCCACCCCTTCATCGCTGGGGCCTTCAACAAAACAGTCCAGGAGATCATGCATGAGACGGGAGCACGCATCAACATCCCCCCGCCCAGCGTCAGCAAGGATGAGATCATCATTACCGGGGAGAAAGAACCCGTCTCCCAGGCTCTCCTGCGCATCCGCAAGATCTATGAGGATAAGGTAGGTGCCTGAGGGATCCCTATTGGAGCATCTGGGGCCATATTTTTTTTACTTCACTCTGGCAGCCATTTTCTTTCCTGTCTCCTCAGTTCCCATCCCTTCTCAGAGCCAGAGTTGCTGAGACTTTGTGCTAGAGAGATTGGCAGAGCCAGAGGAAGGAGTCAAGTGAGGAATTAGTTTGGAATCTCTACATAGTCACAAGAGGCTAAAGCCCAACGTCCCTTGAATGCCGTTGAGCCTTACCTAGTTTTTCCCAGGTTCCAAGCCATTAGTCTGAGATGATTCCTATGTATAGTCTTGAGCAATAAAGCATAAATTGAACCCTTCACATGGGGATCTGACTGTTCGTGCCCGACACATTAGGAGCAAAACATTTTCACATGTTTGAACTTCATAAAATCCTGGAGTTAGAAGGGGCTAAATTAACATATAGGCAGTCCTCGATTTACAATAGTTTAGTGACCGTTCGAAGTTACAACGGCACTGAAAAAAAGTGACATATGACCATTTTTCTAACAACTGTTGCTCCATCCCCATGGTCAGGGGATCAAAATTCAGACGCTTGGCAACTGATTCATATTTAAGAGGATTGCAGTCTCATGGGATCACGGGATCCCCTTTTGTGACATTCTGACAAGCAAAGTCAATGGGGAAGTCAGATTCACTTCACAACCGTGTTACTAACGTAACAACTGCCGTGATTCACTTAACAACTGTGGCAAGAAAGGTCATGTTGTTGTTGTTAATTGCGAAGTCGTGTCCGACCCATCGCGACCCCATGGACAATGTTCCTCCAGGCCTTCCTGTCCTCTACCATCTTCTGGAGTCCATTTAAGTTCACACCTACTGTTTCAGTGACTCCATCCAGCCATCTCATTCTCTGTCGTCCCATTCTTCTATTGCCCTCAATCTTTCCCAGCATTAGGTCCTTCTCCAGTGAGTCCCTCCTTCTCATTAGGTGGCCAAAGTATTTGAGTTTCAACTTCAGGATCTGGCCTTCTAAAGAGCAGTCGGGGTTGATCTCTTCTAGGACTGACCAGTTTGAACGTTTTGCAGTCCAAGGGACTCGCAGGAGTCTTCTCCAGCACCATAGTTCAAAGGCCTCAATTCTTTGGCGCTCAGCCTTTCTTATGGTCCAACTTTCACAGCCATACATTGCAACTGGGAAAACCATGGCCTTGACTATACGCACTTTTGTTGGCAGGATGATGTCTCTGCTTTTTAGTATGCTGTCTAGATTTGCCATAGCCTTCCTCCCCAGGAGCAAGCGTCTTTTAATTTCATGGCTGCAGTCCCCATCTGAGGTGATCTTGGTGCCCAGGAAAATAAAATCTGTCACTACCTCCATTTCTTCCCCATCTATTTGCCAGGAATTGAGAGGGCTGGATGCCATGATTTTGGTTTTCTTAATGTTGAGTTTCAAGAAAGGTCATAAAAAAGGGGCAAAACTCACTTCACAAATGTCTCACTTAGCAACGGAAATTGTGGCCGTAAGTTGAGGACTATCTGTAGATGGAGACATGTGAAGGTACAGTCTGAGACATTGGTTCTCTGCTCAAAGTGCTCTAACATTAGGAGCTTTCTTCCAAAATTTAATCAGAATTTGCTTTCTGGTAATTCAGATCCTTTATTATTCCGCGTCTTGTATTGTGGGGTGACAAAGAACAGACCTTGAGTTTTTTCATATGACTTCCCTTTAGGTAGTTCTGTCATATCCTCTTTAAATTGTCTTTTTTCAGGTAAATATTTCCAGATGCTTTAATACAGGGGTGTCAAACCCGTGCAACGTCACGTGACGTGTCAGGACGTATCGTGACCTTTTTCCCAGTGCTGGCAATGGGGTGGGTGCGGTTTCGCTGTGATGCATCTGGCCCGTGGGCCGGCAGTTTGACACCTCTGCTTTAATATTTTCTACGGCCTTGCTATACATTGCCTAACCGCATCTGTGTTTCCGCTGAGCAGAGCTTTTGGACGTCTGAATAGAGAAATGGCTAATAATTCTAGGCCAGGAGTAGGCAACCTTGGCTCTTTTATGACTCGTGGACTTCAACTCCCAGAATTCCTAAGCCAGCATGGCTCAGCTTGGAAATCTCTCCCTTTCCCCTCAGCATGGCTGGCTCAGGAATTCTGGGAGTTGAAGTCCACGAGTCATAAAAGAGCCAAGGTTGCCTACCCTTGGACTAGGCCTAGGCCATTTTCTGACTTGTGGACTTCAACTCCCAGAATTCCTGAGCCAGCATGGCTCAGCTTGGAAACCTCTCCCTTTCCCCTCAGCATGGCTGGCTCAGGAATTCTGGGAGTTGAAGTCCACAAGTCATAAAAGAGCCAAGGTTGCCTACCCTTGGACTAGGCCTAGGCCATTTTCTGACTTGTGGACTTCAACTCCCAGAATTCCTGAGCCAGCATAGCTCAGCTTGGAAACCTCTCCCTTTCTCCTCAGCATGGCTGGCTCAGGAATTCTGGGAGTTGAAGTCCACGAGTCATAAAAGAGCCAAGGTTGCCTACCTACCCTTGGACTAGGCCTAGGCCATTTTTTGACTTGTGGACTTCAACTCCCAGAATTCCTGAGCCAGCATGGCTCAGCTTGGAAACCTCTCCCTTTCCCTCAGCATGGCTGGCTCAGGAATTCTGGGAGTTGAAGTCCACAAGTCATAAAAGAGCCAAGGTTGCCTACCCTTGGACTAGGCCTAGGCCATTTTCTGACTTGTGGACTTCAACTCCCAGAATTCCTGAGCCAGCATGGCTCAGCTTGGAAACCTCTCCCTTTCCCTCAGCATGGCTGGCTCAGGAATTCTGGGAGTTGAAGTCCACAAGTCATAAAAGAGCCAAGGTTGCCTACCCTTGGACTAGGCCTAGGCCATTTTCTGACTTGTGGACTTCAACTCCCAGAATTCCTGAGCCAGCATGGCTCAGCTTGGAAACCTCTCCCTTTCCCCTCAGCATGGCTGGCTCAGGAATTCTGGGAGTTGAAGTCCACGAGTCATAAAAGAGCCAAGGTTGCCTACCTACCCTTGGACTAGGCCTAGGCCATTTTTTGACTGGTGGACTTCAACTCCCAGAATTCCTGAGCCAGCATGGCTCAGCTTGGAAACCTCTCCCTTTCTCCTCAGCATGGCTGGCTCAGGAATTCTGGGAGTTGAAGTCCACGAGTCACAAAAGAGTCAAGGTGGCCTATCCCTGTCCTAGGGCAAATTGGGAAAGGAAGCAATTGTGTGAAGGGTATGTCCCAAAGGTGCTTTTTCAAGAGGAAACTGAATTTTCTTGTTTTTTCTTTGAAGACGTTTCGCTTCCCCACCATCCAGCTCTGACTGGATGGTGGGGAATGGAAGGATTTATATTCCTTGCAGGCAGCTGGTCGTTTGCCTTCTTTTAGAGAGTCGTTGAGGCCATTTGGGGGTTTACCTGTGTCCTCAAGGTCACCTGAATAGTGCAAATGGGTGTGGGGCCTTCTTGACTGGAGGATGTTTTTTGCCTTCACTGTTGAAGACAGGCGCACAGGCTGTTGGGGAGCAGTCTGTGTTGTCTGCCTCTCAGACTGAAGCGCAAATGGTTCCTACAGTCTGCTCTGCACCCATTTGATTATTGAGAGGCTGTGATTTAAGGTTGGCTTTGTATTTTTCCTGGCTTTGAAGCTGCCTCTGGCTGTCTTTCAGAAGCGCAAGACCACCACCATCTCTGTGGAGGTAAAGAAGTCCCAGCACAAGTACATCATCGGCCCGAAAGGAAACACCTTGCAGGAAATCCTAGATGCCACTGGAGTGTCGGTGGAGATGCCGCCCCTTGAAAGCAGCTCGGAGACCATCATTCTGCGTGGAGAGCCGGACAAACTGGGGCCAGCCCTAACTCAGGTCTATGCCAAGGTATCCATCTGCCACGGTCACATAAAGGCCTAGTCCAGGGGTAGGCAACCTTGGCTCTTTTATGACTCGTGGACTTCAACTCCCAGAATTCCTGAGCCAGCCATGCTGAGGGGAAAGGAAGGGGTTTCCAAGCTGAACCACGCTGGCTCAGGAATTCTGGGAATTGAAGTTCACGAGTCATAAAAGAGTCAAGGTGGCCTACCCCTGGACTGGTCAGCCAGGGATATTTCACATGGGACCAGCACCGTAGTATCACTGGCAGCCAGGGATCTTGACTGATGTGCCAAAGTCAGTAAAATAAATCCGGCTTTTCCCCTAGAATAGTGGTTCTCAACCTTTCTAATGCCGCGACCCCATAATACAGTTCCCCATGTTGTGGTGACCCCCAACCACTTATACATCACTGGGTGCCAGGGGCATGGCCAAACAAAAGGGGGAAAAAATGGCGGATAGCCTTGTTTGGCGACCCCCGTGAAATGGTTGTTCGACCCCAAATGGAGTCCCAACCCACAGGTTGAGAACCACTGCCCTAGAATTTGTGTAAGATAACTGAAAACAAAAAGACACATAAACTTTAAAGACCAGCTGGGTAAAAAAAGTTGGATCCGTGCAGCAGGTATTTTTTTCTCTCTGTGCGTATGTGTGTTTCCTCTCACTTTTCCTTTGGATGGATACCTGCTGTTTTGTTTAAATTAAACTAGTATTGTATCAGACTGGGTCCACTGTGTTTAGATTAAGGTTTTATATGAATTCGGCCATTGTAAATCACGAACAGGATGTGGTGTCCTAGTGAACTTAGTAAATTGTGGTGGTTTTTTTTTTTTTTTTCAGGAAACCACATTAAACAAACTGGGAAAAAGCAGAGATGGGCAATCTTTGATGGTCAAAAGTGGCATTTAAAAGGGGGGGGAGAACGTGGGGCCACTTTAAGAAAACATTGGGGCTTTGGAGAATTTCTACCCTCTTATTTTTAACAATGACATTCTTGGACTTTATATATTATATTATACAGTATATAATTTGTTTCCTATCTCAGAATGGGAGAAAAGTTGAGTTTTAGCAAAATGGGATAGGTTTGAGGGACACAAAACGGGGATTTAATGGGTATGTGAATCCTAGAAGCTGAAGATTAACCAACTCTGGCTTTGTGTAATTGGGCAACTTGCAAAGCTAATTAAGAAAAATAAACACGAGAATGTTGCAATGATGCCACAATGCCGCCTGGAGGCAGAACGCAGGTATTGCAGCATTAAAAACACTTGCTGGCATAAAAGATGGGCCAGCCTTAGTGTCTAACTCGAACGCAGACCTATCTGTAGCCAAGTTTTCACAGCCACTCTTGTGAATGAAGCTGGTAAACTCTTCTTGCCATCCTGTCCCTTTTACCTAGGCGAAGAGTGTGATGGTAGCTGAAGTAATGGCCCCAGCCTGGTTACATCGTTTTATAATTGGGAAGAAAGGACAGAATATTAGCAGGATTACCCAGCAACTCCCTAAGGCAAGTATTCCTAAAATAACATGGCTATAAATAAAATAGCGAGAGTAAAAACTCTGGTTTCATGCATGAAATATTGTTAAAAAAAGAGAAAAGCATGCCTCTCCCTTGAGGATACCGGAAAAGCAGGAACTAAATTTGAAGAGTCCCATTGGGCCCTTTGCCCCTCCCTTAATAGATCCTGGAGCACCTTAAATCTCAGTATATGGGTTTCAGGTCCACATTGTTCTAATATAGGTAGTCCTCAACTTGCAACCATTCATTTAGTGACCATTCAGCTTACAATCAGTTTTCACGTTTACAACCATCATACCATTAAGGACAGAAACAACTTAGAATAGTGGTGGCGAACTTATGGCACGGGTGCCAGAGGCGGCACTCAGAGCCCTCTCTGTGGGCACGCATGCCGTCGCCCCAGTCCTAGGCCTTCAGCTGGGTTTTATAAAACCTTTTCACTTTAGGCCTTCGCTGCCGTGTGCAAAACAAACCCAAAACGGTTCAATCGATCAGTCAATTGCAACTTCTTGCCGGGAAAAAAAAAATCTTGCAGAGTTGGAATTGATTGATTGAACTTTTTAGTCCCACCCAGTCTGCCATTACCACTACAGCCACACCCACCCAAAGGGACACGCTCACCCGGCACCCGACGATGCACAAGTGGCTTTTGGGTTACTTTTCAGGGCTCAGCAGAAGCACCAGGATCAGCACCTAGCTCCAGCTGAGCCCGGCGGTGATCCTGGCGCTTCCACTGAGCCCTGACAGCCCCGAAGAAGTGCCGATCAGCTGGAAGGCGGCACTGATCCTGGCGCTTCCGCTGAGCCCTGACAGCCCTGCAGCTCCAGCCGTCTCTCGCTCAGGCTTGTACGGTGCTGCCACCGGTTCAACTCATTCCCCTCCCCTGCTGCCACTTTTCTAGGATGGTCGCGTTCCACCTGCCAGGTGCCAATGTACCACAAATGGTACCCGTACCACTGGTTGAAAAGCCCTGGACTAGAAGACCTCCAAGGTCCCTCCTATTGTATTCTATTCTATCTTTGTGCTCATGGGATCAAAATTGGGGCCCGTGGCCACAGGTGTGCATTTACAAAAGTCGCAACATCCTGGGGGGGGGGTCATGCTACCACCATTTGTGACCTTCCCACTAGCAAAGTCTCACTAGCAAAGTCAATGGGAGAAGCCATATCCGCTTAACGACCACATGATTCGGAACAAGTGCAGTGGCTCACTTAATGACTTTGCCATAAAAAGTCATAAAACTGGGTGCCCTCGCTTCACAACTACCTTGTTTGGCAATGGAAGTTCTTGCCCCAGTTGTGCTCGTAAGTCGAGGACTACCTGCGGACTGAGTTTCCTGGAAGCATTTTAATGACGTCTTAAGGGTCTGGGTGCGAGACTGGCACCTCCCCCTGAGAACTAGGCTTATTGAGATTTTTGACGGCACGGCTCATCCGCTTTCAGGTCCACATTGAATTCACGGACGGCGATGAGAAGATCGCTCTGGAAGGACCCACCGAGGAGGTGGAATTGGCCCAAAGCCAGATTCAGGAAATCATTCGGGACCTGGTGAGTCCTCCTGTGAATCTTACGTGTACTTTCTCTCTCTTTTTTCGTCAGACCCATCCCTATAGCACAGTGGTTCTCAACCTTTTTAATGCCGCGACTACTCAATCGGTCGTAAGTCGAGGACTACTCAACTGGTGCAGCACCGTTTGCAGAGTGGGACTTTTGGCGGGCTCAGCAGGGCAGAGACAGCCTGGACAATTCCTATTGGCTTTTGAAAGCCAATAGAATTAGACTCTATTCAAGAGAGTCAAAGAGTCAAAGCCAATAGAATAAAAGGGAGTAGCACAGCTAAGGAAAAGGAGGGAAAAAATGGCGGGCTGCGTTGTTTGGCGATCCCCGTGAAATGGTCGTTCGACCCCAAATGGGGTCCCGACCCACAGGTTGAGAACCACTGCTATAGCAGGAAGAGCAAAAAGTGTTTAGATCCAGGTCAGCAATTTTATCTGTTTTCTCCTTGGCAGCGGCGTGAATTGTGGCCAGTGATATTATGGGTCTCACCCGTTGGAGAGATGATGCAGAACTCTTTGCAGAAGAGGGTGCTTAAAACACCCACGTTGTCCTTTTTCGGGTGTTACTTGGCCTCTTAAAACTTCCTCAAAATGTGATCCAGAAATTAGCGTCCTGCCTGTTCAAATGGGCAGCAGAGGTCCAATTAGAAAGCTGAAGTCCGGTGGGTTATCTACCTGCCTGCTGGAATTTGACACCAGCTTTTGCCATGTTGAGAGTGGGCTGATGGCTCAACGGTTAAAGACGTTGGGCTTGACAGCTAGAAAGGTGACAGCCCAAGTTTGAGACCTAGCGCCGTGCAATGAAGTGAGCTCCCGTTCCTTGCTCCAGCTCCTGCCCACTTATCCGTTTGAAATGTGAGTAGGTAAAAAGATACCACTTTGGTGGGAAGAGAACAACATTCCGTGCGCCTTTGGCCTATAGACATGCTGGCCACATGACCACAAAAAAGTGTCTTTGGACAACGCTAGCTCCCTCAGCTAAGAAACAGAGATGAACACTACCCCCTAGAGTCGGACAGGAGTGGACAGGGTAAACCTATTTTATTGCCATGTTGCCAAAAAAGGGCACTGGATTTTCCAGAAAACAAGGATCTCTTGGAAAATCTTAGCAAAACTGTATTGGGGGAGCCAATAGATTCCAATTCAGGCATCCATTCTGAACCTGTGAACATTGAACATCCACCGAGAAGCAGTTTTGGATTTTTTTTAAGACTCTCAGAAAGAGCTTTGCTGTTGCTTTGTTGTTGCTAGGATAAGCGAGGAGGTGAGGGACGTGAAAGAGTGTGCCAAGCCTATTCAGTTTCACATTAATGCAGGGGTCTCCAAACTTGGCAACTTTGAAGACTTGCGGACTTTTAACTCCCACAGCTGGCTGGGGAATTCTGGGAGTTGAAGTCCACAAGTCTTTAGTGCAGTGGTTCTCAACCTTTTTAATGCCACGACCCCCAACCGGTCGTAAGTCGAGGACTACCCAACCGGTCGTAAGTCGAGGACTTTCCCTACCCGGGAGCGCCACGCATGCGTGGTGCCGCCCCCTGCGCCGTCCGAGGCGTAGCTGGCAAGCGGCAGAGACGGCGCAGGGCGACCACCGGCTGGGCCACCAGCTGGCCCAGCCCAAGGGAGGTAAGGCACCCGCCGGGCCCCACGCGCGCCAGCAACCCTCCCTGCACCCGCCGGCCTCCCACCTCCCACCCCTGGCCCTCTTTTACGTACATTTTTACTACTTGCTCAGCAGGGAGGGGTGGAAACATCCAGACAGCTCGCCTTCGCTGCAGACAACTTGCAGCACCGTTTGCAGACTGGGACTTTTGGCGGGCTCAGCAGGGCAGAGACAGCCTGGACAATTCCTGTTGGCTTTTGAAAGCCACTAGAATTAGACTCTATTCAAGAGAGTCTATTCTATTGGCTTTCAAAAGCCAATAGAATAAAAGGGAGGAGCACAGCTAAGGAAAAGGGGGAAAAAATGGCGGACTGCGTTGTTTGGCGACCTCTGTGAAATGGTCCTTCGACCCCAAATGGGGTCCTGACCCACAGGTTGAGGACCGCTGCTTTAGTGCAATTGCTGGTGCCTGCTGTCTGAGGCTCCATTTTCGTGCTGCAACTCTTGTGTCTAACTATCCCATCCTCTCCTCCTGCAGCTTAGACGGATGGACTACACCGAAGTGCTTATTGACCAGAGATTTCATCGCCATCTGATTGGGAAAAACGGAGCTAACAGTGAGTCAGGCTGATCAGAAGTCTAGAGAGGAATAAAAGAATGCTGAAGGATTTAAGGTCGCTGGGGTGGATTTCATGTTCTTGCTGATCCCTGTAAGGTTGAAGCATTTGCGCACCTCTAAATAACCCCTAAATCTTTTCTGCTAACATTTCCCAGACTGTCTATAGAGATTCTCAGTTATTCAGGTCACGGTGGTCCCAGAAGTGCTTTTTCAAAAGCTTTGTTTTTCCTTGAGGATGTTATGCTTCTCAACCAACAAGCTTCTTCAGTTCAGTTCAGAACCAAAGAAGCTTCTTGGATGAGAAGCAAAACATCTTCAAGGAGAAAGAAAAGGCGTCCAGTCGCCTCTTGAAAAAAAAGCACCTTTGGAATTTCGCAGAGTGTCTAGAATAGAATAACAGAGAGTCGGAAGGGACCTTGGAGGTCATCCAGTCCAACCCCCTGCTTAGGCAGGAAACCCTATACCATTTCAGACAAATGGCTGTCCAATCTCTTCCTAAAAACTTCCAGTGTTGGAACATTCACCACTTCTGGAGGCAGGTTGTTCCACTGATTAATTGTTCTGACTGTCAGGAAATTTCTCCTTAGTTCCAGGTTGCTTCTCTCTTTGATTAGTTTCCATCCGTTGTTTCTTGTCCTGCCCTCAGGCACTTTGGAGAATAGCTTGACTCCCTCTTCTTTGGGGCAGCCCCTGAGATATTGGAAGACTGCTGTCATGTTACTCCTTGTCCTTCTCTTCATTAAACTAAACTAATCTAGTAGGTGACAGAAGCCAGCTCTCCCTCTTTCTGCCCCCTAAAGAGATTAACCAGCTAGGCCAGGGGGGAGGCAACCTTGGCTCTTTTATGACTGGTGGACTTCAACTCCCAGAATTCCTCAGCCAGCATGGCTCAGCTTGGAAACCTCTCCCTTTCCCCTCAGCATGGCTGGCTCAGGAATTCTGGGAGTTGAAGTCCACGAGTCATAAAAGAGCCAAGGTTGTCTACCCCTGGACTAGGCCTTTTCCACTTCCATACCGGGTGCTAATCTTTTTCAGTGGGGACAAGCCTTGGCTCAAGGCTGTGGATAGAGTTTTCTCTTTCCCCTTTATTTTCACAACAATCTGCAAAATAAGATAATCTCACCTCAGTCAGACCTGCACCGTAGGTTATCTTGACAGCCGGATTAGCTCAAGGGTCCTCAGGCTCCAAGGCAATTTTGAAGAGGGGGACGGGGGGGGGGTACTCAGATTTTTAAGAAAGATGTGATCAACTTCTCACAAACAAGGGTGAGATCTCTCGGCTTTGTTCCCTTTCTGATAGTTTTGAAGCTCCCTCTGATGCTTTACCTTAAAATGTAACTACAGGTGGTCCTCGACTTACAATCACTATTGAGTCTAAAGTTTCTGTTGTTAAGCGAGACATTTGTTAACTGAGTTTTGCCCCATTTTATGATGTTTTCTGGCCACAGTTCTTAAGTGAATCGCCGCAGTTGATAAGTTAGCAACTCGGTCGTTAAGCGAAATCTGGCTTCCCCCATTGACTTAGCTTGTCGGAAGGTTGCAAAAGGTGGATCACGTAACCCCGGGACACTGCGACCGTCATAAACCTGAACCAGTTTGCTAAGTGTTGTGAATTTTGATCACGTGACCATGGGAATTCTGCAAAAAAGTCGCCACTGAAAAACGATCACACGTCGCTTTTTTTTTCTTCAGTGCCGTCGTAACTTTGAACGGTCACTGAATGAACAGTTGTTAAGTCCAGGGACTTAACCTGTGTTCAGATTGAAAGCGGTATTTATTTCTTGCTCCGTTCTAATCATACAGAATTTGTTGGTTTCGTTCACGGGAGCACACAAATTCACTTTTTAGTTTTTTTTGGGGGGGGGGGGGCGAATCGCCGCAAAGTTAGAGAATTCCTAACTGATGGTCCCCCGAGGGAGCTTAGCGGCCAGCTAGGATTTGAAACTTGGGGTTCCTCCATTCTTTGGATGTTCACCATCCCACTTTGCTGGAGAGGGGGGAAGATGGCAGCCCTTCCCTCTGACGCTCTCTTTTCTGTACTTCTCCTCTCCCCCCCCCCTCGCTCCCCCAGTCAACCGGATCAAGGAACAACACAAAGTCTCAGTCCGCATTCCTCCTGACAGCGAGAAGAGCAACCTGATCCGGATCGAAGGAGACCCCCAAGGGGTACAGCTGGCTTGTAAGGAGCTCCTGGAAATGGCGGCCCGGATGGTGAGATGGTGCCTTTTTTTTTTTTTAAATATATTTTATTAGATTTTATATGGGTAGGGAAAAGGTGGGGTCGGGGCGGGTAGAGGGAAATCGGGAGAAAGGGGACAGGGTGTGGATAGCTACCGTAAATATGTGATTCAGCGAGCAAGCTGTCGTCCGGATCTTCATATTGAGTATTATTGTTTATATCAGCATTTCTCAACGTTTGTGTGACGGCGACCCCCGTTACACAAATGTACCACGCATGCGCGCTGCTGTGTGCATGCGCGGCGGCGCCCCCATGCGCGGCATGCATGCGCGGCAGCACCCCCATGTGCAGCGCGCATGCGCGGCGGTGCCCCCTGAGGGAAAAATGGCGGATCGCCTTGTTTGGCGACCCCCGTAAAATGGTCGATCGACCCCAAATGGGATCGCGACCCATAGGTTGAGAACCGCTGGTTTATATAATACTAGGCATTTATAAGAATAAACCGGTAGAGTTACAACTGACTTTATGGTAAAACAGTAATATTCCTTTAAATAATTAACGTAGTTAATTATTAATATTTTTTATTGCATATTGTTAATTTTGTTATTAATAACACTGTACTCTGCCCTGGGAAGCGAGGGGCAGGGGGTTGAGGGTGGGTGGGTGGGTGAGTGGGTGGGTAAATAGGTAGAATAGGATAATATAGATATGGTAATTTATGAGAAAGGTGCTGCTTGGGCACTTCCCCTATGCTGTATTCCTGTATTTGAGAGGGATGAGAGGGGAGGAAGGTCTAGGGAGGAAGTAGGATGGTAAGAGGAGAAGGGGAGGGGAAGAGAGTAGGAGGGGAGGAGAGAAAGAGGAGGGAAGTAGGGAAGGTATTAGAGAGGGTGGATGCAGCTTGGGGGGAATGAGCAAGCGGCACCTATGGTTATGGTTATGGTTATGAATTTATTTTATTTTGTAAAGTGAATTTTGTTGTATATGTTGAATAAATGGAAAATAAAATTTTTTTATTAAAAAATAATAATAATTAACATAGTTGATAGCATAGCGACTATTTCCAATCATCAAGCTTAATACTTATTATAATAGAGCTCTAAAATCTCTTCTTATTCTAACATGTTTCAACCCACTGATAAAATTTTCCCCAAGTTTTATAGAAGATTGAATCCTCTTTCTCCTTCAAGGAGAGATGGTGCCTTGATCTGCATCAAG
>NW_024100536.1:397500-402500 GCF_016545835.1 Crotalus tigris
AGGGACCCCTGGCCCTTGGATTTGGAGATGTGGAGATTCTTCCCAAATTTGGGGCACTAAATAGGGGAAGTCAACGCCCACCGAGAATATGTGGTCCAAGTAGGTTCCTGACACAGCCCTTATCACCCTGGAAGAAGCCACTTCTACCCATCATCTCTGAGGGCAGTTCTTTGTAGAGCTCATGAGAGTAGTCTAGCCTTGAGGCTCTGGGGTTTGATGTTGTCTCTTCACAATAGATTCGAGAGGAAACCAATACCAAGATTGACCTCCCCACAGAAAACAGCAATTCTGAAGTGATCCTGATCACCGGGAAGAAGGCCAATTGTGAGGACGCTCGGGATCGTATCTTGGCCATCCAGAGAGAGCTGGTGGGTGTGTGAACCATTTTCCTCCTCCCCCCCTCCTCCTCCTCCTCCTCCTCAACACTCTGAATGAAGCTATCTGAATGCCTTCCACTCAGGATGCAATCTGGAACAAGGTGTATTATTGGGTTACCTTTGAAGCACACCTGGAAACTCTATGAAGCCCACTTAGGCGGCCCATCCACTTAATCTGTTCCTACCAAGGGACTACTGGCTCTTTGTTCAGTTTCAGAACAATAGAAACAGAACAGTTTTTGAATATTGACTTGCAGCTGGTCTGTCTGAATCCCAACTTTTTCTTGCACAAAATTGATAGTCAGTGGAGATCTTCTTACAGGTGATCTTTTGAGGCTTGGCGCTAAGATGCTACTGACAGAGAACACCCCGCGATGCGGGTTCTCTAAATTTCCCACCACCCAAAAAAGAAAAAAAAAGAGATTTAAAGAAATAATTGTAGATGACTTTTTTAAAAAAAAAAACAAGCCTAAAATTATGTTGTGAAAAGTTTTCCAGTTGCCCAAGGAGTTTATTCCCTCCCTTAAACAAACATTATAATTTTGTCCATAGTGTATTTGGTCATGTTTACAGGAAAGGGAATGATTCTGGGCTAATATCTCTCTTTTTTTTTTTTGAAAAATTTTTTATTTAAAATTTCAATACATATAATCCCACCCATCCCCTCCCACCCTATCCCCCCCTGCTTCCCGGAGCAAAATACAGGGTTATTGTAAACAAAATAAACACAATCTATAACTTTTAAAAAAAAACCCAAAATTATACAATAAACAAATTCATACATAACCCTTAACTCCCTCTAAACTTTAAAAATAATAAAATAAACAAATCTACTATAACTCAAATATTATAAAATTCTATAAATCTAATATCTAATATCTCTCTTGACTCCACCCCGGGCCATATCTGTGTTCCTACTAACTACAAAAAGAAATCCAGACTTCAGATACAGCTGACGTTATGGCCTATTTTTTGCCATGGCGGTTAAGTGAATCACTTGCAGCTGTGAAGTGATCTTTCAGTGAATCCATTGACTTTGCACATCAGAAGCTGTCTGGGAAAGTCACAAATGGCAATTGCAGGACCCAGAGATGTTGCATGCAGTGCAAATACATAACCGGTTGCCAAGCACACCCAAAATTTTGATCATGTGACCTTGGAGAAATACTATGACAGTAGTAAGTGAGAAGACCAGCCATTTTTTCAGTGCTACCATAACTTTGAACGGTCGCTAAGTGAATATTTGTAAGTCGAGGACTTATCCCTACCAGTTGCCCAGTGTGACATGCATTTGTGCTGGTAATAAATTGTATTAAGCGATGCCCTTCTTAAAAAAAAATGTAAATTCATCTGCAAACTTTCCATCCTGGATGGCAAGTCAGGTTGGTCCTTTTTAATACTGCTAACCATATTTCCCCGAAAATAAGACTGGGTCTTATATTCCAGTTAGGTCTTATTTTCGGGAACATAAGCTACTAAATGTGTCCGTCTAGCTCAGTGGTTCTCAACCTTTTTAAGGCCGCAACCCCCAACCGGTCGTAAGTCGAGGACTACTCAACCGGTCGTAAGTCGAGGACTACTCAACTGGTGCAGCACCGTTTGCAGAATGGGACTTTTGGCGGGCTCAGCAGGGCAGAGACAGCCTGGACAATTCCTATTGGCTTTTGAAAGCCAATAGAATTAGACTCTATTCAAGAGAGTCTATTCTATGGCTTTCAAAAGCCAATAGAATAAAAGGGAGTAGCACAGCTAAGGAAAAGGGGGGAAAAAATGGCGGACTGCGTTGTTTGGCGACCCCCGTGAAATGGTCGTTCGACCCCAAATGGGGTCCCGACCCACAGGTTGAGAACCACTGGTCTAGCTTAACAATCTTATTTTTAGGGTGGGGCTTATATTACGAGCATCCTGAAAAATCATGCTAGGGCTTATTTTCCATCTAGGTCTTATTTTTTGGGAAATGGAATTGCACCACATCAACCGAAATGGTGTAGGGTTTCCTGCCTGAGCAGGGGGTTGGACTAGATGTCCTCCAAGGTCCCTTCCAACTTTACTACTATTACTATTACTCTGTTCTATGCTTGCAACCTTCGTTTAAATGAAAGCATTTGGATCCTTCCATCTTTTTTTTTTCTGTTTGGGAATTTTTAGACCCATAAATGTTTTATTTTATTTTTTTATAGCACATTTTTGTTACATTTACTGCTGCGTCTCTCATCGAAGGGGACTATCTGTTGGAATGAGGAAGAGAAATTGGTGGGGGTCCTTGATGCTCTCTGTGCTTGGTGGTTTTCTTGCAGGTGTTTCATTACCAAACTAGAGTCACATCGTCAGAACGCTGATGACGTTACCTAGCTTGGTAATGAAACGTCTCTTAAGGAAACCTCCAAGCTCGGAGAGCACCTAGAACCTCAGAGTTCCACCTTGAGCTACAAATACTCTCTTATAAGAGAAATCAAACATGATGAATTGGTGCGGCGGCCAGATTATCTTTCATTTTGAACTTGGATTTTGTAGCTTTTCTCTTCTCGCCCTCAGGCTAACATCAAGGAAGTGGATATCTCCATCCCAGCCAAACTGCACAATTCGCTGATTGGGGCCAAGGGGCGGCTGGTGCGCTCAGTCATGGAGGAATGTGGCGGGGTGCACATTCATTTCCCTTCCGAAGGCTCGGGCAGCGAGAAAGTCACCATCCGAGGGCCCGGTGAAGAGGTGGAAAGAGCGAAGCGCCAGTTGCTGCATCTTGCCGAGGAAAAGGTAGGTAGTCTGTCTCCAATTCGATGGTTGCAGAGCAGTTAAGTTTCTTGAACGAAAAACAGCCCTAAAGGGCCGGAACAGTAAAGGTGTGGACTCACCTTGGATTAACCATTAACCAATTAACCATTAAGCAAAATAATCAGGTATTTAGGGTATCAAGGAAAGGAGAGACATCATAGAGCAGGGGTGGGCAACTATTGCAACTTTACGACCTGTGGATTTCAACTCCCAGAATTGAGCCAGCATGGCTGGCGTGACTGGCTCAGGAATTCTGGGAGTTGAAGTCCACAGGTCGTAAAGTTGCCATAGCTGCCCATCCTTACCATAGAGTTTTTCTCCTTAGCTGTCATGCCCTTAACGCTTTCATTGCCACACTCAACTTCAGGTTTCAATTAATATTTGTATTTTTTTCTCTTATAATAATGTAATAATTTAAAAGGCATTCCAAAGTGTCATTTATTTTCTTTCTGCCTTGTTATAGGACAGTAGGGCTGTTATTTAACATTACATCAATAATATTTTTTTTTTAAGTTTATTTTGAATGCAGTTGTGGGTCCGGCCTGGGAGAAAACTGAATTTTTAATCACATTTCTGGTCGCTCAATGAATCCAGATTCTCCCGTTGATTTTGCCTGGCAAATGGCGATCACCTGACCCTGCGACATTGCAGTTGTCATAAATATGTAGGAGATGACCAGACTGAGCCCGAGGGAGGGGTCAAAGGCGTCATAAGTCACATGTCCTTGCACAGCTGCAAGAGATCTAAGTCCAGCCCTACTTGAATTCCTTTCTTAACTCCCGCTCATTTGCCTTGACCGTTAGTAGCTCAGATTCTTGTAGAGAGCTTGCAATAAATCTTTATGCTCATTTGAACTGCCTGAATTTCCCATTTTCCCTGGCACTTGACAAAATACATGCCAAGCACCCAAATGTTGACCACGTGACCGTGGGGATGCTGCCTGTGCTCCCAACAGCTGAGTCTGAGGAGGAGGTGGAGGAGGCATTTGAAGGGCCATCGGGGCAGAGGGAGGCTCTGATGAATTACAGGACTCACGGTTTGATGCAGAGCCTGGGCCCTCCAGTCGTGTTCCTGATGAAACTCAGCTGTGTGAGGAGAATGAGTCAGATTCGGAGGACTCACACCTGATGGACTTGCTAATTGATGCTCGCACACGTCGTCAATTAGCGAGAGTAAATCAGCAGCAGTCAATACGGCAACTCCAGAGTAAAAGGAGAAGGCAATGAGAGGCAACACCTTGGGACTGCTGTATAAAAAGAGGAGGTGTGGGCAGTGCTGGTTGCTGAAGGCCACTGTTTGCAAAGTGGTTCTTGGAATCTTGGTCTGTTGTCTTGCTTGTGATACTCTTCTGTTTGCATTGTGTTTCCTGTGTATTATTTCCTTCCTTTGGACTTGAGTTTTGCTGTTTGTGTTTTGGACTATTTGACAGGTTTGTCACCCATATTAAAAGGGGTTTGTTTTGTTTTAAAGTCTCCAGCTTATTGTATCAACAGGGGTTTGGTCCTTGTGCCTTTAACAAGGACGGCAATAGGCTGGGATAGAACACTGCCATGGTGGTAAAGTGTGAAAACCAGACATGTCACTTTTTTTCCAGTGCCATTATAACGTCAGGTGGTAGAAGGCGAGGATCACCTGTCCTACTTGAGGTCTATTGGAGGACTGATGCATGTCCATGTTTTCTTCCTCCAGCAAATCAACAACCACTCAGTGGAACTGCACGCTAAGTCAGACTACCACAAGTTCCTGATTGGGCGTGGAGGTGCTAATATCCGCAAAGTTAGGGACCGCACCGGTGCCCGGATCATCTTCCCCACCCCTGAGGATAAGGACCAGGATGTTATCACCATTGTG
>NW_024100536.1:407500-490000 GCF_016545835.1 Crotalus tigris
AACACCCTTTTTTTTAAAACTCCTCTTTTATTATCTATGGCAGACATGTCAAACACAAGGCCCGGGGGCCAGATGTGGCCCGTGAAGTGGTTTCATGTGGCCCGCGAAGCCATCCTGGAAATAGTGAGGGAACGGCCCCCGCTGCCTTGGCCCTGGCCCATGCTGGCCGGGAGCCAGTGTACAATTTTGTGGTGGCCATGTATGCTGAAATGCATTCAGTCTTAGCTCCACAAGGCCGTCTGGAAACAGCGAGCAACCAGCCCCTGCCGCATCGGCCCCGCCCCCTGGGAGGTGTCACCCTTTATGAGGAATGAAGAAATGCACCATCGCCTGGAAGTGGCCAGCCAATGGCCCTCGCCTACTTCACATATCTGGCTTGATGGGTTCTGCCCTGGTCCCACCCCCTTCTGCCAGAGACCCTCAGATCTGTCCCACTCCTGCCCAGGCCCCCACAGGCACCCTTGACGCGAACGATGTAGAGCTGGCCACGCCCACCCAGTAGGCCACACCCACTCCATCCACGCCCACCCAGTAGGCCTTCCCCCCCTTCCCCCGAAGGCAACCGCAATGCTGATGCGGCCCTCAAGGAAATTGAGTGTGACACGCCTGGTCTATGGAGATTCTCATTCATCCAGGTCACGGTTGTCCCAAAGATGCTTTTTTCAGGAGGCAACTGGACTTTTCTTGTTTTTCTTTGAAGACGTTTCACTTCTCATCCAGGAAGCTTCTTCAGCTCTGACTGGATGGTGGGGAATGGAAGGATTTACGCTCCTTGCAGACAGCTGGTCGTTTGCATTCTTTTAGATCAGAGATCCCCAACCTTTTGGGCACCAGGGAACGGTAACGTGGAGAGATGTTTTTCCACGGACCGGAGGGGGCGTCGTTTTGTGTGCTGCCTGCATCCCGTGGATGGGGCTTCGCTTGTTTGTGCGGCTCGGTTGCTGGCAGGCTGTAGCCCGGTACTGGTCCATGGACCGGGGGGGGGGGTTGGGGACCTCTGTTTTAGAGAGTCATTGAGGCCACTTGGAGGTTTACCTGTGTCCTCAGGGTCACCTGAATGGTGCAAATGGGTGTGGAGCCTTCTTGGATGGAGGATGTTCTCTGCCCTGGGTCCCTTCACGGTTGAAGACAGGCGCACAGGCTGTTGGGGAGGAGTCTGTGTTGTCTGCATCTCAAACTGAAGCGCAAGTGGTTCCTGTAGTCTGCGCTGTTTTCTGGAAATCCATTCATCCTCCTGCACCATTCAAAGGGTGTGCATCGCTAAATGCCTGTGGCGATTTTCACTCATCCAGTTCGTGGTTGTCCCAAAGTCCAGTTGCCTCCTGAAAAAAAAACACGTTTGGGTCTCCTCTTTTATTCTTTTTTTTCTCTCTCTCTCCCTCACAAGCAGGTTCAGAAGCACAGTCTCAGGAAAATGGCGATGTGACGCCCGAACTGGACACGAGTCCTCGCAAATGTGACATCATCCTCATTTCCGGGCGCAAGGAGAAGTGTGAGGCTGCCCGATCAGCTTTGCTGGTTAGGATCCTGTCTTCTTATTGGGCTTTGTTGTTGTTGTTGTCAATTGCGAAGTCGTGTCCGACCCATCGCGACCCCATGGACAACGTTCCTCCAGGTCTTCCTGTCCTCTACCATCTTCTGGAGTCCATTTAAGCTCACACCTGCTGCTTCAGTGACTCCATCCAGCCATCTCATTCTCTGTCATCCGTTCTTCTGTTGCCCTCAATCTTTCCCAGCATCAGGCTCTTCTCCAGTGAGTCCTTCCCTCTCATTAGGTGGCCAAAGTACTTGAGTTTCAACTTCAGGACTGGCCTTCTAAAGAGCAGTCAAGGGTTGATCTCTTCTAGGACTGACCGGTTTGATCGCCTTGCAGTCCAGGGGATTCACAGGAGTCTTCTCCAGCACCATAGTTCAAAGGCCTCAATTCTTTGGCGCTCAGCCTTTCTTATGGTCCAACTTTCACAGCCATACATTGCAACTGGGAAAATCATGGCCTGGACTATACGCACTTTTGTTGGCAGGGTGATGTCTCTGCTTTTTAGTATGCTGTCTAGATTTGCCATAGCTTTCCTCCCCAGGAGCAAGCGGCGTTTAATTTCTTGGCTGCAGTCCCCATCTGTGGTGATCTTGGACTTATTGGGCTAGGGACGAGCTACCGTTCTTTAGCCATTTAAGTCCTAGCCCCCGGTACATGTGACCTCATTGGTTTTCTAACCTGTTTTTAACGGAAGGAGTCTGGCTAGAATTTTCTTGGCTTTAGCTTCTGTGCTCTGCTGGTTAGCCTAGACCGGTGGTGGTGAATCTATGGCAGGCGTGTCAGAGGCGGCACTCGGAGTCCTCTCTGTGGGCACCCGTGCCGTTGCCCCAGCCTTGCCTCCCCCCGTGACCCCCTCCTCTCCAGCAGCCCCCCTGAAGGAGACTCGCTCTCAAGCGTGGCCCACACAGGGCAGCGCAGCCAAGGACATGGCAGCCAGGCAGTGTAGACAAGACTCTGCCCTCACACCCCATCGTGCAGTTGATGCTGCAGGGCACAGGCAGAGGGTGTGGCCGCCATAGTGCTGCTGGGCTGCCTGGGCGATCTGTGGTGGGCCTGGAGGCGGTGAGTGGTCCTGTGGGCAGGCGGGGCGGGGCCTGGGGGTGGAGCAGGGGCGGGGCATGGGGGTGGAGTGGGGGCGGGGCCAGTTTTTGGGAACTCGGTCTTTAAAAGGTTCGCCATCACTGGCCTAGACCAGGGTGGGGAACCTTGGCTCTTTTATGATTCATGGACTTCAACTCCCAGAATTCCTGAGCCAGCCATGCTGAGGGGAAGGGAGAGGTTTCCAAGCTGAGTCCTGCTGGCTCAGGAATTCTGGGAGCTGAAGTCCACGAGTCATAAAAGAGCCAAGATTCCCTACCCCTGTCCTATATCATTTCAGAGAAGTGACTGTCTAGGACAAGGGTCTTCAAACTTGGCTCTTGTATGACTCGTGGACTTCAACTCCCAGAATTCCTGAGCCAGCCATACTGAGGGGAAGGGAGAGGTTTCCAAGCTGAGCCATGCTGGCTCGTGGAATTCTGGGAGTTGAAGTCCACAAGTCATAAAAGAGCCAAGGTTCCCCACTCCGTCCTAGACCAAGCTGGACTTTCTGCTAGTTACCTGTTACAAGTGCCGAACAAGAGAATTACTTCACCATTAAGGTAGTCCTTGACTTATAGCCATTTGTTTAGTGACCATTTGAAGTTAACAACTGCACTCAGTTTCTGCTCTGCCCATCTACTGTATGTAGTCTTCAACTTATAGCAGTTCATTTAGTGACTGTTCGAGGTTGCAATGGTCCTGAAAAAAGTGACTTAAGACCGTTTGACACACTTACGACCGTTGCAGCATCCTCATGGTCAGGTGATCAAAATTCAGATGCTTGGCAACTGATTCATACTTAACGACGGTTGCAGGGTCCTGGGGTCACGTGATCACCTTTAGTGACCTTCTGACAAGCAAAGTCAATGGGGGAAGCCAGATTTCACTTAACGGCGTCCATTTCTAACTTAACAGCTGCAGCGATTCACTTAACAACTGTGGCAAGAAAAGTCGGAAAATGAAGCGCAACCCGCTTAGCAAAGGTCTCGTTTAGCAACAGAAATTTTGGGCTCAGTTGTGATCATAAGTCGAGAACTATCTGTATTACCAAGATACAGATGTACGAACTGCTCTGCCGTTAAGCTTTTGAATCTGCTCTGTTCTTCTCTTCTTAGGCTCTGGTACCCATCACCATGGATGTTGACGTTCCCTTTGATCTGCACCGCTACATCATTCGGCAGAAGGGAGCTGGCATTCGCAAGATGATGGAAGAATACGAGGTAAGGGGACACCATCCTACTGGTGAGAACCTCTGCTCTTAATCTAAATGTGGGTTTTGGCAGATTTCTCAATGGTTGGGTGAGTTTCACGGACTGTTCTGAGGTCCTGCTGCTTGCAGAACTGTTCGCTTTGCGACAGACGTCTGAAGCAAAGCCGATTCACGCGCAGTGCTTAAGCTATTGGCGCAGCAGAGTTTTGCCCCCCTGACGAAGGCACATCGCAACTGACGTGTGAATCATCCACAGTGACATAAGCAGGCTTAGACAGTCTCAAACATGTCAGGCCTTTTTTTAAGAGATCAAAGGAGAAACAAAAGGAGCACGTGAAGGTAAAATCATTGCTAAAAGATGATTCCCAGAATCACTCGATCTATTTAAATTTTATTTATTTATTAAATTTATACGCCTCCCATCTCGCAGCAGTCTAACCCTAACCCAGTGGTGACGAACCTATGGCATGCGTGCCAGAGGCGGCACTCAGAGCCCTCTCTGTGGGCATGCACGCCATGCCCCGGAAATGGCAACTGTCTCTCTTCAACCAGCCGCCCGCTAACTCCGCGAGGTTCCACATGGCCGGATGTATCCCGGCATGGTTGGTTTCCTCCCCCCCCCGTCCCATCCCTCCTGGCTTTGCATGTTCTCCTTTTCCCGGGCACGACCCACTGTCGGCCAGCCGTCCAGCTCAGAGGCAGCTTCTTTGAACTGCTGGCGGCGGGCTGTGGAGCCCCAGAGTGTGCCAGTCAGGGGCTGGCAGGCTGTGGCTGCTGACGGACACTATTGGCCCCCATGCACTCACTGGCCTCTGTGTGCGAGGGCCAATGGTGTCAGGCAGCAGCCACCCTGGCCCCTGCTTCGCCTTGCCCTGCGGCAATGGTACCCCTGCTCTGCCTCGCCTTGCCTCGCCTCACCCCTCAGGATGAGTCTCCTGCCTACCGCCCCACCTGCCAGAGACCCCCTGGATCTCCCCCAACCCTGCCCGGCCTCCACAGGCATCCCTCCCCATGAGCAACATCAAGGTGACCGCGCCCACCTTGGCCACACCCACCCAGTCTGCCATGACCACAGTCACACCCACCCAGTGGGCCACGCCCACCTGGCACCCGGCGATAAATAAGTGGGTTTTGGGTTGCAGTTTGGGCACTCTGTCTCTAAAAGGTTTGCCATCACTGCCCTAACCCTAGCTCGCAGTTTTTTTAAAAAAATAGTTTATTCCTGTCTGTTCAGCAACGTGGAAGAGGAAGAGGAATAGGCTATTTTTAAAAAAGACTAATAAAGATTAATGTGATTGACAAGAGTCCTGATGTAGTTTGCATCAGTTCTGTTATCATGAACAGCCCTAACAAGTATCCTCAGAATTGTATCTCAGTAAGCTAATTGGCCTCCTGAAATAGAGTCTTTGGTGTCTTTATTGTCCTCATCGGGAGGTTTTTCTTTAGGCCAGTGGTTCTCAACCTGTGGGTTGGGACCCCATTTGGGGTCAAACGACCATTTCATGGGGGTCGCCAAACAACGCAGTCCGCCATTTTTCCCCCCTTTTCCATAGCTGTGCTACTCCCTTTTATTCTATTGGCTTTTGAAAGCCAATAGAATAGACTCTCTTGAATTAGAGTCTAATTCTATTGGCTTTCAAAAGCCAATAGGAATTGTCCAGGCTGTCTCTGCCCTGCTGAGCCCACCAAAAGCCCCATTCTGCAAACGGTGCTGCACCAGTTGAGTAGTCCTTGACTACTTGTTGAGTAGTCCTTGACCGGTTAAGTAATCCTCAACTTATGACTGGTTGGGGGGGGGTCGCAGCATTAAAAAGGTTGAGAACCACTGCTTTAGGCGAAGGAAATTGAGGGAGGAGGTTCATTCTCAGAGCTTGTGGGTTGGTTTCCGAATTTTCATTATCAGGCTGCGTAACTTCTTCAGCAGGATTTAGGGGATGTCCCTTCACAAGACCCTCACTTGACACAAACCACACGTGACCCATTACAAGACCCTCACCAGACATGACCCTCACCTGACGTGATCTCCCTGTCACAAGACCTACTGACCACATGAAGCCCTTATAAGCAGAAGAACACTGACATCCCATAAACTCCATTGAAGATGTTAACTAGCCTGGTAACGAAATGTTTGGAAACAGACCCAGAAGCTCAGAGAAGGAACTTCCGCCCTCACCTTACACCTAAGCTGTAGATATTCGACATTATTGCACAGGAAATTGTTAAGGTTAGGACCCCACAGTTCAACCCTTCTCTTCTATTGGTACAACTTGCTTAAGCTAAAACAGGAGTCAAATATCAACCCAGCGCGCCAGTCGGAGTTAGGTTCTAGCATGGCACATTCTTTGCTCTATGACAGTGATGGCGAACCTTTTAGAGACTGAGGGCCCAAACTGCAACCCAAAACCCACTTAGGCATCATCGGGTGCCGGGTAGCCATTGGCTGGGTATGGCCCATTGGCTGGGTGTGACCAATTGGGTAGGTGTGGCCCATTGGGTGGGCGTGGCTGCAGTGGTAATGGCAGACTGGGTGGAACTAAAAAGTTCAATCAATTCCAACTTTGCAAGATCTTTTTTTTTCCCTGCAAGAAGTTGAAATTGATTGATTGAACCTTTTTTTATTTTTTGTACACGGCGGCAAAGGCCTAAAGCGAAAAGGTTTTATAAAACCCAGCTGAAGGCCTAGGACTGGGGCGATGGCACACGTGCCCACAGAGAGGGCTCTGAGTGCCGCCTCTGGCACCCGTGCCATAGGTTTGCCAACAAAGCTCTACGAATTTCTTTTTTTCTTATTAAAAGTTTTAATTTTATACAATATATATCCCAAATCCCTCCCCTCCCCCACTTCCCAGAGCTTATTACAGGGTTACAAATAAACAATCATAATCTAACATTACCCAACTATACAAACAATCAAATCCATAACTCCTTTTCAAAATAAATATTAACAAATTAAAAACGAAAATAATAATATAATTAAACCATAATACTAAAACTAATATAAATTCAACCATATTAAACTATTAATAATAATCTAAAATTTACTCATAAGCTAGATAATACTTTTTAGTCTCATATTTATTCTGAATATAATCTATCCATCTTCTCCAAACCGAGATATATCTTTCTTGTGAATAGTCCTTCAAATAAGTGGAAATTTTTGCCATTTCTGCTAAATTAGACACCTTAAGTATCCATTCTTCCATAGTAGGCAAAGAATCTTTCTTCCAATATTGCCCCACCAATAATCTTACAGCTGTTATAAGATTCAACATCAAATTAATTTCTTTAACATCAAAATCTACAATAACACCTAACAAAAATAATTGTAGCTCTACGAATTTCTGTTTAGAGGGGAACTTCTAGGAAAAAAAATCTAAAATTCTGAATTTTGAAATTAGGATTTCAACGATCTTACTTAATAAATAGCCCAGATCACACTCCCCACTTCATTCTGCAGCAGATTTAACTCTTATGTGCTGCTCCATTCATTCACACATGGGTGCAGCTGTGGTTTAGTGAGCTTATTAATATTCCCCAGCAATTCCCTTGACCAAAAACTCAGAGCTGTCCAAGGTTAAGTCCAGCCACAGCAGGCCAAGGTCTAATAGTCCACAAAGCAATTGAAAGTTGCTCAAAAAAAATAACTCCACTAGGCAAAAGTTAAATCCACACCTCACGTGGCAAGAAAAGTTCAGAGTCTTCAAGGCACAATTCCAAACACAGTGTCAATCCAAAGTAAAACAGGAATCATGGCAATCAAACAAATAGATTGAAAACTAGCACGTAGTTCTTCCAAGCAACACCTCCCTCTGTCTGCTGTGATAAATAGCCAGCTTTCTAGTGCAACCCATCAAGACAGGCAGGGTCTTCTCTTCTCGAGTAGTCTGGCTGGCCTTCACTGCTCCGGCCTTTTCTCTGCCCTGCATGTTCTTGGATCAGACGCAGAGGGAAATTCCTCCTCCTCCTCTGCTGGCCGTCTGCCACTCCAAATCTCTTCCAGATGGCTGTTCAGAGCCATCAATGAAGCCAGTTCCTGATGTGCCAGGAATGGGCTCAGTGTCAGGGCCCACTTCAATACCTCATCCTAAGAAAGTAGAACTCGTGGAAGTTTGGTTTCTTTCAAAAGGAGCTTTTATTAGGAGAAGTTGATAGCAGGCATAATAGACAGGATCTGAGGGTTTCCCGCCAGATCGATAGGTAAAAAGCAGGGCTTTTTTTTCTCATAAAACACCCAGAACGGAGTTCTGGCACCTTTTTTGGATGGAACCTTGTAGAGTAGGCAAGGCGGGTTGCATGATGTGCGTGAGTTCCGTACCTTTTTTTTTTTTTGGGAAAAAAAGCACTTGTAAAAAGTATCCGAAGCATAAATCCACCCCATAGTTCATCCGGTCAGTTCAAACAGGCCAATCCCAAGGGGTTAAGTTCGTTGAGGGGAAAAGGAGATAATATCAGGCCGTCTCCGGCTTCAGCGATGTTTAGGCGGCTCTTCGCACCTTCCCTTGCGAATGCAGAGATAAAAAAGTTGCTCAAGGTACATTCCATTCTCCTCCCCCCTTTACTAGCTGACAAATGGAGAGAAAGTTCACAGAAGAAATATGCAGAAACAGCAAAGTGTTACATAGTAGCGATAGAGCAGACATGTAAACACAAGGCCTGGGTGCCGGATGCGGCCCGCAAAGTAGTTTCATGTGGCCCGCGAAGCCATCCTGGAAACAGTGAGGGAACGGCCCCCACTGCCTTGGCCCTGGCCCTGGCCCAGGCCAGCCGGGAGCCAATGTACAATTTTGTGGTGGCCATCTATGCTGAAACGCATTCAGTCTTAGCTCCACAAGGCCGTCTGGAAACAGCGAGGAACCAGCCCCTGCCGCATCGGCCCCGCCTCCTGGGTGCATGCTGGGGAGGTGTCACCCTTTGTGAGGAATGAAGAAATGCACCATGCCTTGGCGCTTGCCCTGGTCCCACCCCCTTCTCCCAGAGACCCTCAGATCTGTCCCACTCCTGCCTAGGCCTCCACAGGCACCCTTGACATGAACGATGTAGAGCTGGCCCTGCCCACCCAGTAGGCCACACCTACTCCATCCACGCCCACACAATAGGCCACACCCACCCTGGCCACACACACCCGCCTCCCCCGAGGGCAACCCCAATGCTGATGTGGCCCTCAATGAAATTGAGTTTGACACCCCTGCGATAGAGGAAACAAGGCAATAATAAGGCACTCCCCCCTCCCCTCTAGGAGTATGAAGAACCCAGGGAGAGAAGAGAATGCAATTCGGGTTTAGAAAGGAGGAAAAAAGGAAAATGCCCTTTAAAATATGGGTTCTGACACCCAGCCTCCTCTGAGCTGACCTCTGAGGAGGAATCTGGGAGTCACCCAAGGGAGACGTCACACTCTAGCAGGCCAATTTGACAACAGCATTTCCCATGAAATGGATCACAGCTGTCCTCTTTTCATTTTTTGTTTTTTTAACATGATGGTTTTCCACCCTGCAGGTGACTATCTCTGTACCGCAGCCAGAGCAGCAGTCCGATATCATCAAAGTCACTGGCTTGGTCCCCAACGTGGAGCGAGCCAAGACCGGCCTCCTGGACAGGGTCAGAGAGCTGCAGGCTGAGCAAGAAGATCGGGTACTTCCCTTTAAAAAAAAATAAAAAAAAAAGTTTTAAAGAAGACATAAAAACAAGCGCAAATTAATACCAGGTAGAGGGAGGGAATGAAGGAAGAATCGGAATGAGGGAGGAAGGAAGGAAAGCACGATAAGAAAGAGTAAAAAGAAGTAGAAGCTGCTTCTGATTTCCTCTGTAGCAAATATGAAATATCTCTATGATTACCAAAAAGAGATCAGTCAGAATTTGCCCGGGGTCTCCCACAAAGAGTGGCAGCTCCCCCCCCCCCAAACTTGCTGATTTCCTCTCCTCTCCAGGCCCTGCGAGGGTTCAAGCTGACGGCGAGCGTGGAGCCCAAGTACCATCCCAAGATCATCGGCAAAAAGGGGGCTGTCATTTCCCAGATCCGCAAGGACCATGATGTCACTGTCCAGTTCCCCGACAAAGGGGATGAGCATCAGGTGGGAAGTCTCTTCCCTCTTTGAGTGTGTGATCTCAGGGAGGGGCCGAAAAATACCTAGCTGGCATTCCAATGAGGCGGATCACGTTTCACACAGAAAGCAAAGATTGCTTAGCCCCCCCCCCTTCCCTTGCCAAATTGCTAACTCCAAATGGGGCTACTCAGTTTCCTGGCTTGATTGATATAAAATACATAAGGATAAAACGGGAGCTTGCCAAGGGCTGAGACCCCTGAATAGAATTAGAGTTAGAATTAGAATAGAATAGAATAGAATAGAATAGAATAGAATAGAATAGAATCAGAGTTGGAAGGGACCTTGGAGGTCTTCTAGACCAGTGGTTCTCAACCTTTTTAATGCCGCGACCTCCAACCGATCGTAAGTCGAGGACTACTCAACCGGTCGTAAGTCGAGGACTACTCAACTGGTGCAGCACCGTTTGCGGAATGGGACTTTTGGCGGGCTCAGCAGGGCAGAGACAGCCTGGACAATTCCTATTGGCTTTTGAAAGCCAATAGAATTAGACTCTATTCAAGAGAGTCTATTCTATTGGCTTTCAAAAGCCAATAGAATAAAAGGGAGTAGCACAGCTAAGGAGAAGGGGGGAAAAATGGCGGACTGTGTTGTTTGGCGACCCCCGTGAAATGGTCATTCGACCCCAAATGGGGTCCCGACCCACAGGTTGAGAACCACTGTTCTAGACTAACCCCCTGCTCAGGCAGGAAACCCTATACCATTTCAGACAAATGGTTGTCCAGTCTCTTCTTAAAAACCTCCAGGGTTGGGAGCATTCACAACTTCTGGAGGCAGGTTGTTCCACTGGTTAATTGTTCTAACTGTCAGGAAGTTTCTCCTCAGTTCTAGGTTGCTTCTCTCCTTGATTAGTTTCCATCCGTTGCTTCTTGTCTACCTTCAGGCGCTTTGGAGAATAGCTTGACTCCCTCTTCTTTGTGGCAGCCCCTGAGATATTGGAACACGGCTATCATGTCAGCCCTGGTCCTTCTCTTCATTAAACTAAACATACAAGAAAATGATTTCTCTTTCTTGCTGCTTTCATGCCCACTCTGCCTCCTCTAAGGACCTCATCACGATCACTGGCTACAAGAAAAACGCCGAGGCTGCCCGAGACGCCATCTTGAAAATCGTGGCAGATCTTGAGGAGATGGTCAGCGAAGATGTCCGCCTGGATCACAGAGTCCATGCCCGGATCATCGGTGGGAGAGGCAAAGCTATCCGCAAGCTCATGGAGGAATTCCGGGTAGGGGGTCTCTGAGGCTTTAGGGCCAGGTGGGAGACAGCGCAGGGGGCGTTCCCCTCCCAGGGGATTCTGGGAAAGAAGTCACAAAGCCGCGGTGCCTCATCTCCGTTTCTGCTCTGTCCATCTACTATAGGTAGTCCTCGACTTACAACAGCTCATTTAATGACCGTTCAAAATTACAACGGCACAGACCTATGACCGTTTTTTCACACACTTGACGACCATTGCAGCCTCCCCATGGTTACGTGATCGAAATTCAGAGGCTTGGCAACTGACTCATACTTATGACGGTTGCTGTGTCCCCGGGTCACGTGATCCCCTTTGGCAAGCAAAGTCAATGGAGGGGAAGCCAGATTTTCTTTAACAGCCGCGTTTCTAACTGAACAACTGCAGTGATTAACAACTGTGGCAAGAAAAGTCGGAAAACGGGGCACAGTTCCCTTAACAAACCGTCTTGCTTACCACAAGGACCGGCTGAGTGAAATGGTAGCCAGAGTTTTGTTGTTGTTGTTGTTGTTTTCTTTCTGGGTGGAAAAGAAAATCAACTCGCCTTGCTAAAAAGTAACATCTTCTTCGGATGGAGCTCGGCTTTGTGCGTTTGTTTGGGCCACTGGAGGACAGATGTGACTGGCTCTTATTTTAAGTGTCCAGTTTGGGATTTTAAAGCTCTGGGATTTTCTCAAGTCAACTTTTGGAGACCAGCCAAGATCAGGAAAAGGGTCACCTTGTTTCAGAAGAGCTTTTTCTTCTCGGCAGGTGGATATCCGTTTCCCGCAGCCGGGTTCCAGTGACCCGGACAGAGTCACCGTGACGGGATTGCCTGAAAACGTGGACGATGCCATTGACCACATGCTTAACCTGGAAGAGGAATATGTGAGAAGGAATTTGCATGGGTTTGGGGGTGTGTGTGTGAGAGAGAGAAAGAGAGATGGGGAAACTGATTAGAAAACGGTTGAATGAACAGAGTAGAAGGGATCTACATCTATTTTCTCATCAGCTGTACAGCCACTGGGGGACACTTTTTGAGACCAGATTCCCAATGAAAAACCTTTTCCCAAGGTTGCTGCTCGATGTCCCCGCCTCACCAGCGTAGGCCGAGACAAGAAAGCAATTCCACAAGACAGTTAAAATTACTTTGGTTATTATTGGCTAGCTCAGTGATGGCGAACCTTTTAGAGACCGAGTGCCCAAACTGCAACCCAAAACCCACTTACGTATAGTTGGGTGCCAGGTGGGCGTGGCCCATTGGGTGGGTGCAGCCCATTGGGAGGGCGTGGCTGTGGTGATAACGGCAGACTGGATGGGACTAAAAAGTTCAATCAATCAATTCCAACTTTGCAGCATTTCTTTTTCCCGTGAAAAGTTGAAATTGATTGAATCTTTTTTTTTGTTTTTTTGCACATGACGGCAGAGGCCTAAAGTGAAAAGGTTTTATAAAACCCAGCTGAAGACCTAGGACTGGGGCGACGGCGCATGTGCCCACAGAGAGGGCTCTGCATGCCACCTGTGGCACCCGTGCCATAGGTTCGCCACCACGGGGCTAGCTGCTTTTCTTCCTCTTTTGCCACTACTGTATTTTCCCCAAAACAAGACCTAACTGGAAAATAAGCCCTAGCATGATTTTTTTTCAAGATGCTCGTAATATAAGCCCTACCCCCAAAATAAGACCCATTTAAGATTATCAGACAGACGGACACATTTAATACCGTATTTGCCCCCAAATAAGATCTAATGCATCTTTTGGAGCAAAAATAATATAAAACCCAGTCTTATTTTCAGGGAAATATAGTAGTTACAGGTAGAATCATTAACTGCAGCTTCCACAACACCCCTGCCTGATCAGCAGGTGCATTTGAACAAAAGAGTAAGCTTGCTTAATCTTAGTCTTGGCTGGGTTTTGCAAACAGCTTGGCCTGTTCCACAGATCCAACCTGTTCATAAGTTTAACGCTTGAGTGCGTGGTGAGATCTTTGACAATGGCAGGGTTTCGGTAATCCAGTTGTGTGGTGTGAAAGTAGCAATTGCATATTTTGGGCACGCATCCCCCAAACCCAGTGCGCAAAGGAAATGAAATACCTGTTATTTTGCACCTTGAATGCCTCTTCAAGCAAGAGCAGGAAGGAGGACGTGGTGCCAGCTGCCTGCAGGGCAAGGCAGTTAAGTGGCCATATAATAACCGGCATGGATCAGTCTGAAGGTTTGTTGTTTACAAAGCACTCAGCCTCACAGTCTCTTGTGACATGACAGTTGTGATGTATTTCCGATTCTAGTGGTAGACTCCAAAAGCAGCTGTCTGCTTCTTTTGAAGAAAAACTCTGTGCTGGTTTTCTTTAGAGGGTAAGAAAAGGCATGACTTTCCCATTCCAAAAATAAAATCTCTCCCTCCCTCCCTCTCCCTCTCTTTCATATCTCTGTCTACTTGTATCTATCTGTCTGTCTGTCTATCTATCTATCTATCTATCTATCTATCTATCTATCTATCTATCTATCTATCTATCTAACCTCCCTAGCTCTATCATCTGTCTATCTATCTATCTATCTATCTATCTATCTATCTATCTATCTATCTATCTATCTATCTATCTATCTATCTATCATCATCTCCCTATAGATGGTAATCTAGCTATCTAGCTATCTTCTGTCTTCTATCTAGCTATCACCTATGAATCATCTGTCATCTGTATTATCTATCAATCTATTATCTATATGTTTCTATTTATCATTAATTTATATTATCTCAACCTATGATCTATTATCTATCTATTGTCTCTTTATCATCTGTCTTTCTCTATCTATATATCTTTATCTACCTATCAAATTTATATAGCTGCCCATCTCACAGCAAAACAAAAATTGGGGAGTTACCGTCTACAGGCCAGGAATCTTTGAATACATCAATGCTGTCTTTTCTGGCTCTTTAACGGACAGCTGTCTCATTGCAGATGATGGATGTGGTGGAAACGGAAACCATGGCTGCATATATGAAGCCCCCCTCCCGCTTGGAAGAGGAGCCTCGGGGCCCTGCCAAGGGCTTTGTAGTGCGTGACGCTCCCTGGAACGCTTCTGGGAACAAGGTTGGCAACACAACACCGCCTGGGGTCCCTCCTTCATGGGTAGCCCCTTAGCTTGACCAGTTGACCAGATCTTGATAAAGAGTTGGAGGACTCAAGAGATCCATCTCCCTAGTTCAGGGATAGGCAACCTTGGCTCTTTTATGACTGGTGGACTTCAACTCCCAGAATTCCTGAGCCAGCATGGCTCAGCTTGGAAACCTCTCCCTTTCCCCTCAGCATGGCTGGCTCAGGAATTCTGGGAGTTGAAGTCCACGAGTCATAAAAGAGCCAAGATTGCCTACCCCTGCCCTAGTTCCAAATTATTTGTGGTTGATCCCACAGTAGCCAGATATTTATAGATTGAATTTGGCATTTTTATCCCCCTGTTGAGTCCTTCCCAAAGACCCAGGATAGGCAGATGGGCTACATTACAGGTGGTCCTTGACGTTCAGCAGTTCGCTTAGTGACCGTTCGAAGTTACAACGGCAATGAAAAAAGTGACTTTATGACCCTTTTTTCACACTTAATGACCGTTGCAGCATCCCCCACGATCCCATGATTTGCATTCGGATGCTTGTCGACTGACTCGCATTTACGACCACTGCAGCGTCCCGGGGTCACATGATTTCCCCCCCCTTGGGCGATCTTCTGACTAGCAAAGTCAACGGGGAAAGCCAGAATTCACTTAACGACCGTGTGGCTAACTTTAAACCGCTGCAGGGATTCCCTTAACAACCACTGCAGCGAGAAAAGTCGTAAAATGGGGCCGAACTCGCTTTACAAATTTCTCACTGACCGAGCAACCTAAACTTTGGGGCTCCGTTGTGGTCGTAAGGTTGAGGATTATCTGTACTGTTGTCGTTGTTTTGAGAAATGTGAGGTCTTGGGATTTGAAAAGCAAATATAAGTAGTCCTTGACTTAACAACAGTTCGTTTAGTGACCGTTCAAATTTACAATGGCATTGGAAAAAAAGCAACTTAACGGCCGTTTTTCGCATGGCTGTTGCGACTTTCCCAGGGTCACGTGACTAAAATTCAGACATTTGGCAACAGACTCGTATTTATGGCAGTTGTAATGTCCAGGGTTGGGGGGGTCAGGTGATCCCCTTTTGTGACCTTCTAACCCACAAAAAAAATGGAGGAAGCCAGATTCACGTAACAACTGTGTTACTAACTTCACAACCGTGGTGATTCACGGTTGTGAAATTAGCACAATTGGCAAGAAAGGTCATCAAATGGGCCACAACTCCCTTAACAAATGCCTCCCTTAGCCACAGAAACGTTGCGCTCAGTTGTGGTCATAAGTTGAAGGACTACCTGCGTTGTGTGGAACGCACGAGGCATGTTTAATTTCTTAAGCTTCCCACTGAACAAAGCACCCCATCATTTATTCCTCATTCACCTCAGAGCTTCTGCTCTTGGCCCGTCATCTAAAACAGTGGTTCTTAACCTTTTTGAATGAATCGCCCCCTTGAGCCAATGAGGAAGTTGTCATCGCCCCCCTCTCAATCACAACATAAGAAATAATTCTTCAATTTATGCAAACACTTGTTTTGTTTTCTTTAAAATTGTCATCTGGACATATCGGTGTAAATAATTTATTTCCAGTCTTTTTCCCATATCTCAACTGTGTGAAAAATTTTGGTGCCACACGTCACTTTATTCCCAAACTTTGTGATCCATGTATTTCATTATTATCTTATTTATTCAAGTCACTTAAATGTAATGACCACTGAAGACAAAATTCAATGGCAAGAAAGTGAAATGCCCGAAAAGAAAAACAGTAACATTTAATGATTGAATCACAAGTGAAATTTAAGACGCAAAAAGAAATATAAAAAGGGCATAAGAACAAACCGCAATGCACATAAATATGCGTATTCACATACGTATGGCGTTCTGTACTGAAGCTAGCTGGAGGAACATTTGAAAACACAATTCAATCCACTAATAGCGAGCGAGCTGATGTTTTTGTACGACAGATATGCAGCGATTCACTGTATGAAAAAGTCTCAAAAGTGTCCCCAAAACGTCTCGCTCCATTGCCCCCATATCGCCACCTTTCTGTTGCTTCGCCCCCGCGTTGCCCCTTTTCATTCCATTGCCCCCCTGAAAAATGAAATCGCCCCCTGGGGGGCAATATCGCCCAGGTTAAGAACCACTGATCTAAAAGACAGTAAGCCTGGAAGGAAGAAGGGGGGGGGGGAAATAAACTCAGCAATTGAGTTTTTCCTTTTTTTTTTCACTGTTAAGTTCTTACCCCTGACCGGAATAGATATACCATATTTCCCTGAAAATAAGACCTAACCAGAAAATAAGCCCCTAATGTGGTTTTTCAGGATGCTCGCGATATAAGCTCTTCCCCCCAAAATCAGCCCCAGTTAAGATCGCCAGGCAGATGGACACATTTAGTACGTCCATTGCAACACACGACAGACGTATTGAATGACAAAATAATATAATTATAAATATTATTGACATTATTTACTTGTGAATAAATGTAGATTATTGACATTATTTACTTGTGAATAAATGTAGATTGTTGCACATGAAATGAATTAAGACATCAGCTGAACATAAGCCCTAATGCAGTGGTTCTCAACCTCTGGGTCGGGACCCCATTTGGGGTCGAACGACCATTTCACGGGGGTCGCCAAACAATGCAGTCTGCCATTTTTTCCCCTTTTCCTTAGCTGTGCTACTCCCTTTTATTCTATTGGCTTTTGAAAGCCAATAGAATAGACTCTCTTGAATAGAGTCCAATTCTATTGGCTTTCAAAAGCCAATAGGAATTGTCCAGGCTGTCTCTGCCCTGCTGAGCCCGCGAAAAGTCCCAGTCTGCAAACAGTGCTGCACCAGTTGAGTAGTCCTCGACTTACGACCGGTTGAGTAGTCCTCGACTTACGACTGGTTGGGGGTCGCGGCATTAAAAAGGTTGAGAACCACTGCCATAATGCCTCTTTTGGAGCAAAAATTAATATCGGACAACGCTCTTATTTTCGGGGAAATGCGGTAGTTGAAACAAGGGAACTAGCTTTGCATCAGCTGCGCTAACTTATGTAGCACAGATCATCCGAAGCGTCCCCTTTCATTTTGGAGTACGGAAAGAAAGCACCCGCTCTGAACTCCACTCTCCTATTTTCGTTTCAGGCCCCCGACGTGAGCAGCGCCGAAGAGTTCCCCATTTTTGGCACCGGCGTGGTCCCTAAGCAGGCATCGGTTTGGGGCCCTAAGAAGTTTTGAGGTCAGGGACCACCACCACGGCTGGCTCTCCGGGCAAGGCCTCGGGGGGCGGGGGGGGCACTGTGGCACCCTCAGCTTCCTGCCGCCAGCTGCCTCTTGCTGTCCAAGACTCTCTCCTCTTCTTCCTCCTCCTCCTCCTCCTCCTCCTCGCCTGCACTTCTCTCCGTGACTCTGCAAAACCATTAACCGATCAAAAAAGCCATAGCCTCCCTCCTGTTCCTTTCTTCTCATGGAGCCAAAAGTAGGCCAGGTTGTAAGCACACATATGTAAAGGAGCCTCGTGCAGCTACTGGGGTTCTCCTCCCTCTTCATTTGCCAGATTTAAGGGCATTAAACTCCTAGCTAGATCCCGCTTCCGCCTCTCAGTTCCAAGAAAGGAGTAAGGCACCCAACTTTTCTTAGCCGGTTCCTTCTCCTCCCGGGGTGCTGAGCGTGGGCGTGCATCCAGATCTCCTGGAAGAGGTTTTGGGGGGTTCGGACTCGCTGAGGTTGAAGCACAGTTCCTCTTCGCCCACTCAAACCACCGCTGTCTGCTTTCGGATGCCAGGAGCAGCTTAATCTTGGCTTGTTTTCCTGGCCCCCGTTGGTGAATTTGGAGCTGGGGAGGAGCAAAGCATCGTTGCAAGGAGAAAGTGTGTATGTGAAGATCTAGGAACAAGATTCTGGCTTGGTGTGGGTGGAAGTCCCACTTTAGAAGCAGGTAGCACTGAGAAACTTTGGCAACTAGCAGCCTTCCTCCTTCTCCTCCTCCTCCCTTTTTCACATCCTTCTGGAGTCTGGGAATGTTTTTTAATATTTTTTTTCTCTTCTTCCTCCATTTTCAGCTGTTTCCCATCTCCTTTCCCGCCCCCCCCCCCAGCTCCCCATTTCTTCCCTTCCCTGTGTCTTCTTTCCACTTTCTTTGAACCGTGTCGGGGAAAATATGCAACTCTTGGCCCAAGAGGCAGAGATTCTCTTTGACTCTCCTTCCCTTTCAGTGACTAGTCCTCATCCTCCTTCCCAGGTTTTAAACTGTGATTTCTCGAGTGAGAGAGAGAGTGTGTGTGTGTTTGAGTGTGTGTCCACACAAGAGTAAACGAGAATGGCGAAGATGCGAGTTAAGACCCGCCCCCCCCAGCTCCATCTCTCCTCCCCCTCGTCCCCCACATCCAGGTTGCCCTATCTGTGCGTGACGGGGCACACAACGTAACAAGTACAAAAAAAAAAAAAAAGGAAAAAGAAACATAACCTAGCGGAGCGACATAAACCGGTTTCTCATTTTTCTTTTTTTTTCTTCTGAAGAAGGCAGGGTTTGGGGGAGAAATGAAAATATGACGAAAATCAGAAGACACTATTGGCCTTAAACAGGAAACAACAACAACAACGGGGTGGGGCATAAGAGGGAGAGAAAAAAAAGAAACTTAAGTTTGACAAAAGGAAATATGCAAACTCTGTAGGTCACACAGTGACCGGAATTTTTTTTTTTTCTAATTCCAAATTAAAAAAAAAAAACTGTGAGGGAAATAAAATTCTTTGGGTGGATTTTTGATGCGCCAGTCAAGCTGCCTGGAGGGGTCTTTTGGCTTTCTCCAGGCTGAAAGGGAAATCCAACTTGTCGTAGCTGCTGTTCTTCTGTTGCCATTCCGGTGGAGAAACGAATACAGACAGTCCTTGACTTACAACCATTTAGTGGCCGTTCGCAGTTACAAAGGCACTGAAAAAAGGTGACTTAGGACCATTTTCGCACTTAACGACAGTTGCACCGTCCCCATGTTCATGTGATTGATATTCAGATGCTTGAAAGGGGGTTCACATTTACGACGGTCGCCGCGTCTCGGAGTCATGCGATCCCCTTTTCTGACAAGCAAAATCAAGGGGGGAAGCCAGACTCACTTAACAACCATATTACTAATTTAATAACAATTTAACAATGGTATAGGGCAGCGGTAGGCAACCTTGGCTCTTTTATGACTGGTGGACTTCAACTCCCAGAATTCCTGAGCCAGCCATGCTGAGGGGAAAGGGAGAGGTTTCCAAGCTGAGCCATGCTGCTCAGGAATTCTGGGAGTTGAAGTCCATGAGTCACAAAAAGAGCCAAGGTTGCCTACCCCTGTCCTATATCATTTCAGAGAAGTGACTGTCTAGGACAGTGTTTCTCAACCTTGACAATTTTAAGGCATGTGGACTTCAACTCCCAGAATTCCACAGCCAGCATTGCTGGCTGTGGAATTCTGGGAATTGAAATCCACATGCCTTAAAATTGTCAAGGTTGAGAAACACTGGTCTAGGACAAGGGTCTTCAAACTTGGTTCTTGTATGACTCATGGACTTCAACTCCCAGAATTCCTGAGCCAGCCACGCTGAGGGGAAAGGGAGAGGTTTCCAAGCTGAGCCATGCTGGCTCAGGAATTCTGGGAGTTGAAGTCCACGAGTCATAAAGGAGCCAAAGTTGCCTACCCCAGCTATAGGGTTTCCTGCCTGAGCAGGGGGTCGGACTAGAAGACCGCCAAGGTCCCTTCCAACTCTGTTATCCTATTCTAACTGCAGTGATTCAGTTAACGAACGTGACAAGAAAAGTCATAAAATGGAGCAAAACCAATATCTCACTGAGCAACCATCACACAATCAATTTTCGGACGCTTGGCAACTGGCATGCAAGGTTAGTCCTTGACTTAACGACCAGAACTTCCTTTGCTAAGCCAGGCAGTTGTTAAAAGGGAGCTTCATCCTATTATATGGTCCTTCTCCCCCCCCCCCATTGTTTAATTGAATCACTGGTTGTTAAATAAACCGTGCTGTCGTTGACGTGGAATCCAAATTCCTCCATTGACTTTGCTTGTCACATGTGAGCGGGGAAGATCACAAATGGCGAGCCCATGTCCCCATCACAGCACAACCATCATAAATAGACAGACTTGAACACTGGGCACTATCTAATAAAATGAAATTCAGTGGTGAAAAAAATAAGGTTCTATATTTAGGCAAGAAAAACCAAATGCACAAATATAGCGTAAGGGGTACCTTGCTCAATAGTAGTAACTGTGAGAGGGACCTCGGAGTCCTAGTGGACAATCACTTAAATATGAGCCAGCCGTGTGCTGCAGCTGCCAAAAAGGCCAACACAGTGCTAGGCTGCATTAACAGAGGGATAGAATCAAGATCACGCGAAGCGTTAATACCACTTTACAATGCCTTGGTAAGGCCACACTTGGAATACTGCATCCAGTTTTGGTTACCACGATGTAAAAAAGATGTTGAAACTTTAGAAAGAGTACAGAGAAGAACAACAAAGATGATTAGGGGACTGGAGGCTAAAGCATATAAGGAACGGTTGCTGGAATTGGCTATGTCTAGTTTAATGAAGAGAAGGACAAGGGGGGACATGATAGCAGTCTTCCAATATCTCAGGGGCTGCCACAAAGAAGAGGGAGTCAAGCTATTTTCCGAAGCACCTGAAGGCAGGACAAGAAGCAACAGATGGAAACTACCGTATATGCTGGCATATTAGGTGACCCGGCGTATAAAACGACCCCCGTCTTTATCGCCGAGCCGCATTCCTAGAACGTCGTCTTATACGCCGGAAACTACCAGTATTTTTGGCGTATAAGACGACCCCCGTCTTTGGTGCCGAGTTTAGCGCTTCCAGAAGTCGTCTTATACGCCGGCATATACGGTAATCAAGGAGAGAAGCAACCTAGAACTAAGGAGAAACTTCCTGACAGTTAGAACAATTAACCAGTGGAACAACCTGCCTCCAGAAGCGGTGAATGCTCCAACACTAGAAGTTTTTAAGAAGAGTCTGGACAGCCATTTGTCCGAAATGGTATAGGGTTTCCTGCCTGAGCAGGGGGTTGGACTAGACGACCTCCAAGGTCCCTTCCAACTTTATTATTGCCAAGCACCCAAATTTTGGTCACGTGACCAGGAGGATTCTGCAACAGTCCTAAATATGAAAACTGGTTCTGAGTCACTTTTTTTCCAGTGCTGCTGTAACTTCAAACAATCACTAAGCAAGTTGAAAGTCAAGGAGTACCTGTAGTGGCTCAGGAACAAAACTGAGGCAACTGCCTTATGTAACAGCCATCACAACGGTGTTCTTCTCAACCCTCCAAATGAAGTCTTTCCGGTCTGTTGGGAAACGCAATCCAATCTGCTTAAGAACTGCCATTTCGGTTTACAGATTTGACTCTTTAATCCTATGGGATCAAAGCAGTCAGCCGAGTTGGGACACAGAAATCAGCTATGGGCTCTGCTCAGCACTGATTCTCTGTAGGGGATCAGCCAGGACAACTCAAGCCGTTGTTTGCTTTCTGCTTTTCCCCCACTGTAATTACTTATGAAACCGGAGAGGGCCCACCAGCACAGCCAGTTATGGGTGGGTTAGGGTGCCTTTCATCTCACGAAAACACCACCAAATGCTTAAAATTGTGAGGGGGGGGCGAATTCACCATCGAGGTGATCCTTTAGCAAAAGTTGTACCTTGCTTTATCAAGTCTGTCTCGCAACAGTGTTAAATCCCAATGATCGAAAATTGTCAAGCCCTAATAAGAGTCACTTAGGTGAGATGGCTGGTTGTAGAGAAAGAAAGAAAGTTTGGTGTAGGGGTTAAGACAGTGGTTCTCAACCTTTTTAATGCCGTGACCCCCAACCAGTCGTAAGTCGAGGACTACTCAACTGGTGCAGCACCGTTTGCAGAATGGGACTTTTGGCGGGCTCAGCAGGGCAGAGACAGCCTGGACATTCCTATTGGCTTTTGAAAGCCAATAGAATTAGACTCTATTCAAGAGAGTCTATTCCATTGGCTTTCAAAAGCCAATAGAATAAAAGGGAGTAGCACAGCTAAGGAAAAGGGGAAAAAAATGGAGGACTGCGTTGTTTGGCGACCCCCGTGAAATGGTCGTTCGGCCCCAAATGGGGTCCCGACCCACAGGTTGAGAACCAGTGGGTTAAGGCATCAGAAACAAGGAGACAGTGGGTTCTAGTCCTGCCTTAAGTACAAAGCCAGCTGGGTGACCTTGGGCCAGTCACTCTTGCTGAGCCCTAGGAAGGATGCAACGGCAAACCTCTTCTGAAAATCCTCGCCAAGAAAGCTGCATGAACTAATCCAGGCAGCTACCAGGAGAAACATACACACACACACCTTCAAAAGCCATACTAGTTTTTTGTTTATGTATTAAGGAACTTGGCCGCTGCTATTTATGGCTTAGCATGTTGAAGGGACCCCCTTGTTTGTCGTTATCCAGCAAACTATGATTATGGAAACCGATTACATATACACACACGTTGAAGGTGAGTCTCACAGGTTTGCCTTGTGCAGCCCACCAAGAAGGGACAAGGGAGCTGCGATACCCACAGTAACTTTTCTGGCACTGTCTCGATTTGGCTAGTCGCCTGCCCTTTCATACATTAAGTAGCTGTTTCCGGCAAGCATGTCCCTTTCATCCCCAAATTTGTTTTTATGTTAATGCAGATGGCTTTTATCTACCACAGGAAATGCGGAAAGGAGCTTGCCAACATAAATGAAAACACCCCTGCAAATTAAAGCGGCGACCAAGAACGCAGGAAAACCTTTTTTAATTAAAAGCAAGCTCGAAAAACACGGTCCTTCCCTTGTATAAAGCGGGCTCTTCAGTTGCTAGAGAGAGAAAAATATTGTTTGAAAAACCGCAGGAGCTGCCTTTGCAGAAATGACAAAGTTGTACTCTTCGCCAGCAGGTTTGGGTGGACTTTGCCATCAACTTAAAAAGGCTGGAATGAAGTGGAAGTCCTCATCCATCTGGCCATCCACCAGGTCGATTTTTGGTCCTTCTTTAACACCCTACGGCTGCAAAAAGAGATGCTTGGCCTTAGCCAGGAGCCCTATTGCATCTCTGGCCTGGCCCAGCACCGAATTCATTTTGCCAGGTGCCTTTTGAGCCAATAATCGCCCTGGCAGAGGAAACTGAGGTTCAGACCTGGATTTCTGTGCAGAATTAAGAAGTATGGTTTGGAGCCAAGTTGTAATCAAGCATGCCTGTGGGATAGTCAACAAGCTGCTTTTACAGGCAGTTCACCACCACAACTGAGCCACAAATTTCTGTTGCTATAAGTGAATTTTGCCCCATTTTACGACCGTTCTTGCCACAATTGATCACTTAATCCAGTGGTGGGATTCAGCCGGTTCGCACCAGTTAGGTAGAAATGGTAGCTAATTTTTTTGTTGCCCAGGCCCAGAATGGACTTCTGGAAGCGACAGCCACACTGATTCTTCACATATTTGAATCCCACCACTGAATGAATCTCTACAGATGTTAAATTAGTAACACAGTTTTTAACATGAATCTGGCTTCCCCCATTGATTTTGCTTGTCAGAAAGTCACAATAGGTGATCACATGATCCCAGGGACACTGCAGCCTGTCATAAAGACAAGCCAGTTGCCAAGTGTCTTTGAGTTTTGATCATGTGGCTTATGCCACAATCTTGTGAAAAATTCTCATAAGTTGCTTTTGTTCACGGCCACTAAACAAACTTGTTGCAGGTTGGGAACTACTGTATGCCATAAACCACGCAAACACATCGGAATGTTCTGGTTATTTCATCACTTGTTTCCAGTTTATCAAACACACAATTTAGACTAAACATCCCATAATAAACTGGGGTGGGGTGGGGTGGGTGGGATGCATTTACTAAGCTAACCTCTACCAGCTCGTTTGGGGATGGATGTTTTTAAGGTGCTAAGGATGAACTTTGTACCTCAGGATCTTTGTTGTTTAAGCAAAACGCTTACATTACTTTTTCTCCATTCCAGTAGTGGGTGGATTTACACCAGGGGTTCTCAACCTTGGCAACTTTAAGACTTGTGGACTTCAACTCCCAGAATTCCTCAGCCAGCTTTGCAAAGGAATTCTGGGAGTTGAAGTCCACAAGTCTTAAAGTTGCCAAGGTTGAGAACCCCTGATTTACACAATTCTTCCGCAGTGAGCAATATCCACAATTGCACTAAGGCTTCCTATAAATGAAGAGTTTGCGGCCAGCCTCTTAGGCTGCTTCTGACGGGTGTCAAAAGTAGGCGTTGGCCCACTGTCGAGTCAAACAATGGCTTATCGAGCAAAAGGACAAAAGCGGTTTAAATCAAACCAGCTGTGATAAAAGCCAATCCGTGGTTTCTTTTGCAAAAGCCTCTCGGTCGTTTGCTAGCCTCGTCGAGGGGGGAGACTACCCTCCTTCGCCTCCAATCGGCGTCCATCCCTGGAAGCTAAGTGGCGGGCGCGCTCGGCCAAACCCGCTGCACGCATTCACACGAGACCCTGCTCAGCCCAGTCAATGCCCGGCTCCGCCCGAAACACCGAGCCCGAGCCCTAAGAAGCATTTGAACCGCCTCGGATTAAGGCGGTTCATAGGATAAGCGCGTCGGGCCGGCGCAACCCGGAGATCCTTCCCTGAGCCGGCTCCAGCTGCTCTCGCCGAGCCAGCCGGTGCGCACCGGTCGCCAAGCCGCTCCAGACGGCGGACCAGAGCCGCAGCCCGCCTCCTTCCACCTCCCCGACCCCCATCCCGGCTTCTCTGCTCACCCCTCTGCCTTTCATTCATAAAAATCTCCCCCCCCCCACCGCGCCCCGGCCGGCCGGGAAGCCTAGCGCTGCGTAAAACCCACGGCGCGCGCGGGGGCGTGGCGTCCTGGGAAGTGAGGAGCCGTTGGCCAGCCGCGCCGGTTGGGGGCGTGGCCTCGGCGGGGACCTGCGGGGAAGCGGCTGCCGGTCCGCATTCAGAGAAGCGGCTGCCGGTCGACATAGAGAAGGGGCTGCCGGTTCCGCGCACAGAGACGCAGCGGGTCGGCAAGCAGAGAAGCCGAGATTAGTTTCCCAGGCGCAGCCTCGCCTTTGCGCCCCGGCCGCGTGAGAAAAAGCCGGGAAAGCCTCTCCTCTGCCGGGGCCAGCCTCGCTTCCGAGATTGCTCTGCTCTGAACCGAACCGAGCCCTCCTCCGGCTGCTCGGCGGCCGTCCCTTCGAGGACCCGCGATCCGGGATTTCCCAGCCTTGCGTTCCCCGCTTCCCCGATCGCTCCATAACCTTCGTCGGGGTTACTGCCCTTGGTCACCCAACCGCTTTTCCTGGACCTCTCCTTGCCGCGGAAGGTCTTCTCCACGAGCCAGCCTGGCTTTCTTCTGCAGCTTTTGCTAGCTGGGTTCTCGTAATCCGGTTTCTGCTTCTCGTGTTTCTCCCCTTTGCCCCCCCTCCGTGTTCTCCCATGCTGGGGGAAAGAATCACACCCCCCCCCGGACCCTGATGGTATAACGGCCCTTTCATCCTCACCTTCATCCCTTCTTCTGGTCTTCCTGATGATGGGGCGGTCTTCTCTTTTGTAGTTGCCCTTCCCCATCCCCCTTCTTCCCCCTCCTCCTCCTCTTGACCTTCCATCCTTCACAGGGTGCTTCTTTGAACCTTCTGAGGACCTGGGGGGTATCGTCCCATTCCATGCCTCCTTAGATCCTTCAGCTGGAGCCCTCAGTTGCACTCCTTGGATTCTTCCTCTTTTGAAGAGTCTGGGTGACACTCTCTCTATAGTTTCTCTTTTCTCTTCCAGCTCCCTTCACGCCTCCTATAATGGACTTTCTTCTCAGTGGGGTGGCTGCCTGTGGGGCCTGCCTCTTTACCAACCCCCTGGAGGTGGTGAAGACTCGGATGCAGCTCCAAGGGGAGCTCCGTGCTCCTGGCACCTACACCCGTCATTATCGTAACGTCTTCCACGCCTTCTACACCATCGGGCGGGTGGACGGGCTGGCAGCCCTGCAGCGAGGACTTTCACCTGCCCTGTTCTATCAGTTTGGCTTCAACGGCATCCGCTTGGGCACCTACGGGATGGCGGAATCGGAAGGCTACATCCACAACCGGGATGGGCGGATCAGCCCGCTGCGGGCCACCTTGGCAGGAGCTTTGGCTGGTGCCGCAAGTGCCATTGTGAGCAGCCCCCTGTATCTGGTGGGTCTGAAGCTCAGAAGCATTAGAATAACAGAGAAAGAGAAATTGTCCCCACTCATTTCGGTCTGGAATCAAAGAGATGCTGGGTGGAATTCTGCCTTTCAGAATCCAGGGATAAAGAATGAATTCTGCAGATAAATCCAATGTGGGCTTTTTTAAAAAAAAAAAAAAAAAGAAAGAAAGAAAGAAAAGAAAGAAAAACACAGCAGTCACCAAAAATCTTTCCTTATAGCAGTGGTTCTCAACCTTTTTAATGCCGCGACCCCCCAACCGGTCATAAGTCGAGGACTACTCAACCGGTCGTAAGTCGAGGACTACTCAACTGGTGCAGCACTGTTTGCAGAATGGGACTTTTGGCGGGCTCAGCAGGGCAGAGACAGCCTGGACAATTCCTATTGGCTTTTGAAAGCCAATAGAATTAGACTCTATTCAAGAGAGTCTATTCTATTGGCTTTCAAAAGTCAATAGAATAAAAGGGAGTAGCACAGCTAAGGAAAAGGGGGGGAAAATGGCGGACTGTGTTGTTTGGCGACCCCCGTGAAATGGTCGTTCGACCCCAAATGGGGTCCCGACCCACAGGTTGAGAACCACTGCCTTATAGCTTTGCTATGTAGTGAGCTGCCTGGTTGGTTCTTTTTTTCCACCTGTTCCTTACTTTTACAAGGGTCAGATTTGCTACTATGCTGGTTTCATCGTGTGAGAACGTTGGTTCTTAGGTTTAAGGCAAGTTTGAACATGAGCCTTTCGCTGCTCTGATGAATAGGACAAAACACTGCTTCGGAAGAGGGTAAAGCGTTCCTGAGAGAAACACAAATATTATTTTTGAATTCATCCTCCTGACGTGTTGCTTCTTAGGATAGTTACCTTTCTCCAATCCTTTCTCCAGGTGAAGACTCACCTCCAAGCTCAATCAGCTTCTGAGATTGCTGTAGGACACCAGTATCGGCACGAGGTAAGCTGACCTTGCTCTGTAGCTTATCGCGAGAAAGTTTGTACCGTATATTCCGGCGTATAGGGCAACTTGGCGTATAAGACGACCCCCGAGTTCGACGCCAGGTCGCAAGACGATCGACGCCGAGTCGCATGCCTAGAAAGTCGTCTTATACCCCAGAAACTACCGGTATTTCCGGCGTATAAGACGATCAACGCTGAGTCGCATGCCTAGAAAGTCGTCTTATACGCCGGCAACTACCGGTATTTCCGGCGTATAAGACGATCGACGCCGAGTCGCATGCCTAGAAAGTCGTCTTATATGCCGGAAACTACATTATTTCCGGCATATAAGACGACTCGGCGTATAAGACGACCCCCAAGTTCAGCGCCTGTTTCAGCGCTCTCAAAAGTTGTCTTATACGCCGGAATATACGGGTAATTTGCTGAGGCAGAGTTTTCACTCCTCTGGCCCTCACTGTAAATTACCAGTCAGCAAGTTTGCAGGATTTTCAAAAAGGGTCTTTCTTTGCCTTTCTTAGAGGACCTCTGGAATTATTAAAAAAAGCACTACAAAAAAAAAGACAAATTAAGGTTCTAAATCAAATCTAACAAAGAGAAGGACCAAGGGTGATATGATGGCAGTCTTCCCATACTTGAGAGGCTGTCCTAGAGAAGAGGGGATTGACTTATTCTCCAAAGTACCTGAGGGCAGGACAAGAAGTAACAGTTGGAAGATTGTTAAAGAGAGAGCCAACTTAGAACTAAGAAAATATTTCCTGACAGTGAGAACAGTTAATGGAATGGCTTAACTTTGGAAGTTGTAAATACTCCGTCACTGGGGGTTTTCAAAAAGAGACTGGACAAAACATGTGTCCAGAGTGATATAGATCTCTTGCTTTAGTAGAGGGTTAGGTTAAAACAGGGATCCCCAATCCCTGGTTTGTGGACTGGTATCGGGCCACAGCATGCCAGCAACCGGTTCTCACAAACAAGCAAAGCCCCATCCGTGGGATGTAGGCAGCACACAAAACCATGCACTCTCTGGTCCGTGGAAAAACCTTTCTCCGCGAAAGCTGTCCCTGGTACCCAAAAGGTTGGGGATCTCTGGGCTAAAAGACCTCTTAAGATCTCTTCCAACCCTATTATTATCTGCAGGCCTTTTCAAAACTGGAACTAAAAAAAGATACCTCGCCACGAAATAGTCCTTTCTGAACCACTGGTTTAGAACTGAGCCCAGTTCTGCATTGGGCTCCTTCCCAGCATTATCCAAAGATGCTAGAAAATGAACTCGTGATTTGTTCTGCCACTAAATTATGCTCTCTTCCAATTTTGATGGCTGGGGAAGGAGCTTGTGCTGGGCACACCAGCCCCTTGAAGGACATCTGGCTCACCTCTGTTCCCATGTGCTGAAGAGACAGCCTCCCAGCGATGGAAACTGCTGGCAATCGTTAATATTTCAATAGCTACCATGTTGCCTGGAGCTCATTTCTCCATGCAGGTTTGCGAGAAAGCATTGTTAGCAATTCATTGGTGGTATGTCCTCAGTGTCCCGTAGGATAGCCAGAAGCTGTGGATGCTCCAACTCTGGAAGTTTTTAAGAAGAGACTGGACAACCATTTGTCTGAAATGGTATAGGGTTTCCTGCCTGAGCAGGGGATTGGACTAGATGACCTCCAAGGTCCCTTCCAACTTTATTATTATCATTACTATTGCTATTACTATTACTACTACTACTACTACTACTACTATTATTATTATTATTATTATTGATCATCGCACAGTCAGCCAGATGTTCAGACTGGATTTGGCATTTTGTCTATCTATCGAGTCCTTACTCAGGACCTGGGATAGGCAGATTGGATGTTTGATGGTATTACAGATATCATCGCAGGATGGAAACAGTTCCTAGTAAGGCCGCCTTTTGCAATTGACTAATAGCGAACTTGTCAATGCCAATGGTGTTCAAGTGGTGCTCCAGTTGTTGTTGTTGTTGTTGTTATTATTATTATAGCAAATACAAGGCAAAGATGTCATTCATTTTCCCTGCCTCCATAAATCTTCATTCTTTCCACTCCAAGTTGCACACCTAAAGAAAAACAACATAGGGTGTATGGTTCCTTAAAGACTAATCATTTTATTATACAGGTAGTCCTCAACTTATGATTCACAACTGAGACCAAAAATGTCTGTTGCTAAGAGACAGTTTTTAAGTGTGTTTTGCCCCCTTTTACGACCTTCCCTGCCAAAGTTGCTAAACGAATCACTGCAGTTAGAACACAGTTGTTGAGTGAATCTCGTTTCCCCATTGGCTTTGCTTGTCAGAAGGTCGCAAAAGGTGATCACATGATCCCGGCACACTGCAACCGTCATAAATATAAACTGGTTGCCAAGCAGCCGAATTTTGATCACGTGACTGGAGAGCTGCTGCAATGGTTGTAAATGTGTCACGTGTGGCTTTTTTCAGTGTTGCTATAACTTTGAATGGTCACTAAATAAATGGCTATAAGTTGAGGTCTGTCTGTAGAGAAAAAAAATAAATAGATATCCTGGCCAGTTGTTAGCTTCTGTTCAGTCTTTGAAAAAGCAATAAAGACATTGTCAATAAAACACACCCTCCTTTAAAAAAAATATCAAAATTTGGTGTCGTGATTAAGTGGTTCAGTTTGGTCTGTGCAGGGGTGGAGAACTATGGCCCTTTTATGACTTGTGGACTTCAACTCCCAGAACTCCTGAGCCGGCCACGCCGACTCAGGAATTCTGGGAGTTGAAATCCACAAGTTATAAAGGGGCCGTAGTTCCCCACCTCTGGGTTAAGGTAATAAGCTAGAACAGGGGTAGGCAACCTTGTCTCTTTTATGACTCGTGGACTTCAGTTCCCAGAATTCCTGGGCTACAATGGCTCAGCTTGGAAACCTCTCCCTTTCCCCTCAAAATGGCTGGCTCATGAATTCTGGGAGTTGAAGTCCACGAGTTACAAAGCGGCCTAGGCCAGAGGTAGGCAACCTTGGCTCTTTTATGACTCGTGGACTTCAACTCCCAGAACTCCTGAGCCGGCCACGCCGACTCAGGAATTCTGGGAGTTGAAGTCCACAAGTTATAAAGGGGCCGTAGTTCCCCACCTCTGGGTTAAGGTAATAAGCTAGAACAGGGGTAGGCAACCTTGACTCTTTGATGACTCGTGGACTTCAATTCCCAGAATTCCTGAGCCACAATGGCTCAGCTTGGAAACCTCTCCCTTCCCCCTCAGAATGGTTGGCTCATGAATTCTGGGAGTTGAAGTCCACAAGTCATAAAAGAGACAAGGTTGCCTATCCCTGGCCTAGAAAGTGGGAAACTGTGAGTTCTAATTCCGCCTCAGCCATGAAAGCCAACTGTTCAACTTTGGGCGTACTGCCCCAACCCACCTCAAAGGGTTGTTGCGTGGAAAATAGGAGGAAGATGTGTTGGATGTGTTTGCAACCTTGAGTTATTTGTAAAAACAATAATGGTGGGATATAAATAAAGAAATAATAAATAAAACCATGCCAGCCCAATTAGTCTTGGGCGAATTTAATTTTCTTCCGGGCTGTCAATTGCTTAAATCTCAGCTCTGGAAGTAGTAAGCAATCATCCTAGACCAGAGGTAGGCAACCTTGGCTCTTTTATGACTCGTGGACTTCAACTCCCAGAATTCCTGAGCCACTATGGCTCATCTTGAAAACATCTCTCTTTCCCCTCAGCATGGCTGGCTCAGGAATTCTGGGAGTTGAAGTCCACGAGTCATAAAAAAGCCAAGGTTGCCTACTACCCCTGTCCTAGACCTAGATAATATTTTTCTCCATTCTGTAGCAAATATTCTTACATTGCCTTGCTGGAAGTACAGAGAGGAAATGAAATCGCCATTTAAAAGGTCTTCACCAAAAAGCACGCTGTGTCATCCTGATTTGGGACCATTTCCGAGGCAAACCAGGTTAAGTGTGCAGCATATCCCTTCCCAATCCCTGATTATTCCTGCCCCAGAGCTTGGAAAGCTGCCAGTCTGCCTAGCTAATAGGGAGGTAGACTGACTAAACAGCTTCCTGGATCTGTAAAATGTGCAGCTTCTAATCTCTTATTAATACTCTGCTCTCAAAACTCGACGCTGGAAACCTCCGGTGGCCAGGCTGCTGTAAAAAACACAGCAGATTTACCTGAGAAAAGATTTGTGTATAATGTTCTCTCCTGGGACTGAAGGATTGAGAAAAGTTGGGTCTTCCACCCTGAGCCCCTATTTTGTACCTTTGCACATTCAGGTGGTCCTCAGCTTATGACCGCAATTCAGCCCAAAATTTATGTTGCTAAGTGAGATATTTGTTAAGTGAATTTTGCCCCATTTTAACGACCTTTCTTGCCACATTTGTTAAGCAAATCACTTCAGTTATTAATTTAGTCCCACGGTTGTTAAATGGGTTTGACTTCCCCATTGACTCTGCAAAAAGCAGATCACATGACCCCAGGACACTGCAACCGTCATAAATACATGCCAATTGCCAAGCGTCTGAATTTTGACCATGTGACCGTGGGGGCACTACGGTGGTTGTAAGTGTGGAAAACGGTCATAGGTCACTTTTTTCAGTGAGGCTATAACTGCCAACAGTCACTAAACGAGGATTGTTGAGGATTATATGTAGTCTCAGTCCCTATTTGCACCAAGGTGATCCTGGAAACTGAGGAACAGAATAAAGAAACCAGCAGTGTTCCTGACGGCAGGTTTTTTTTTTTTTGTTTTTTTGGGTTTTTTTGCATTTTTCTTGAACTAGATAGAATATTTGAGGTAGAGTTTAGCCAGTAAAGAATAGCAATGAAACTGACTTGTTTGTAGAAATAGGACTAGGATCAGATGCAAGCTTTCTTTTTAGATAATGAATGTATGAGATGATTTCAGAAGATGTTTGTTTCTTCTTTCTTTCTCTCTTTCTCTTTCTTTTCCTTCCTTCCTTCCATCCTTTTTTCTTCCTTCCTTCCTTCTTTTTTCTTTCTTTATTTCTTCCTTGCTTTTTCTTTCCTTCTTTTCCTCCCTCCCTCCCTCTTTCTTTCTTTCTTTCTTTCTTCCTTTTTTCTTCCCTTTCTCTTTCTTTCTTTCTTTCTTTCTCTTTCTTTCTTCCTCCCTCCCTCCTTCTCTTTCTTTCTTTCTGTCTTTCTTTCTCTCTCTTTCTTTCTTTCTTTTTCTTCCTTCCTTCCTTCCTTCCTTCCTTCCTTCCTTCCTTCCTTCCTTCCTTCCTTCCTTCCTTCCTTCCTTCCCTTCCCTTCCCTTCCCTTTCCTTTCCTTTCCTTTCCTTTCTTCTCCAAAGCACCTGAAGGCAGGACAAGACGTAATGAGTGGAAGGTCATTAAAGAGAGATCCAATCTAGAACTAAGGAGAAATTTCCTGAAAATGAGAACAATCAGTCGGTGGAATGGCTTGCCTCTGGAAGTTGTGGGAGCTCCATCACTGGAGGCTTTTAAGAACAGTTTGGACAGCCACTTGTGTGGAATGGTATAGGGCAGGGGTAGGCAACCTTGGCTCTTTTATGACTCATGGACTTCAACTCCCAGAAATCCTGAGTCAGCACCCCTGGTATAGGGTCTCCTGCTTCAGCAGGGGGTTGGACCAGAAGACCTCCAAGGTCCCTTCCAACCCCATTATTCTATGTTTTATGTTCTCTGACCTGGAGGCAAAAATGATTTCTTCCAAGACATCTGCAGGGTGGGCTTTTAGTCAAGAATAGTTCCAAATCCTGCTTGCTCCTTATTTCAAGCGGCCCAAATATTTCAACCGACAGCTTCCAACTGGTTGAGTGCTGTAATGATTATAGACATGGATGCTTCTAAATGTTATCGGTCCTTTTCTGTTGTCTGTCTAGGGAATGTTCCATGCACTGTGTGGGATTCACAAAGAACACGGTGTGCTAGGGCTGTGGCGTGGAGCCATTTCTTCCGTGCCCCGAGTCATGGTGGGTTCATCTACGCAGCTGTCAACCTTCTCCTTTTCCAAACAATTCTTCAACCACCTTGAGGTACGCTGGGCTCCTGTGCAAGAGAGCTTGTTTGAAAAGGTATAGGAGTTATAATAGAAGACTTGGATTTGGCATGGTGGGTCTAGAGCAGTGGTTCTCAACCTGTGGGTCGGGACCCCATTTGGGGTTGAACAACCATTTCATGGGGGTCGCCAAACAAGGCCGTCCGCCATTTTTTCCCCCTTTTCTTTGGCCACGCCCCTGGCACCCGGGGATGTATAAGTGGTTGGGGGTCACCACAACATGGGGAACTGTATTATGGGGTCACGGCATTAGAAAGGTTGAGAACCACTGGTCTAGAGAGAAGAAAAATTGGGATATGCATTTGATTTTGGTCTAGTCGTTAAGGCACCAAGCTAGAAACTGAGTTCTAGTTCTGCCTTAGATATGAAAGCCAGATTGTTTGGGCCAATTACCAGGATATTGTGAGTTCTAGTTCTGCCTTAGGCATGAAAGCTGACTGGCCGACTTTGGGCCAATCACCAAGAGACTCTCAGTTCTATTCCCGCCTTAGGCATGAAAGCAGCTGGGTGACTTTAGCCAAATTTTCTCTCTCTTAGTTCAGCTCCCCACACAGAATTGTTGTGGGGAAAATAGGAGAAGGAAAGAGTATTAGGTATGGTCACTACCTTGAGTTATTTATAAAAAAATAATAAAGGTAGAATAAAACTAAACTAAAATAAACAACATTTTGGAGCAATGCCAAAATATACTCTGTTTACTTGCCAAATTCAGGGTCACTTCCTCCTTATTCTTTCCAAGTCTGAGTATTAAATGTGTTTCTAATCCAGTGGCTATTAATATAGCACCGGAGCTTAAGAAGATGGATTTGTAGCTAATTTTTTTTTTCCTGCATGCATGCATGGCGTCAACTTACTCTTTATTCCAAGGAGAGCCTGCAAGTTTAAATTTAGGCTGATCGTGGCAGAAGAGACAAAATATAAATGGGGCTTTATATGAGTCCAAACTGCTGATTTGCAGGCAGAATCTAGCAGAGAATATAGAACAGAACAGGAATAGAATAGAATAGAATAGAATAGAATAGAATAGAATAGAATAGAATAGAATAGAATAGAATAGAATAGAAGATAGAAGATAGATAGAATGGAATGGAATGATGTTATGTAATGTAACGTAATAAAACAGAACAGAGAATAGAATAGAATAGAATAGAATAAAACAGAACAGAGAATAGAATAGAATAGAATAGAATAGAATAGAATAGAATAGAAAATTAGAATAGAACAGAATAGAATAAAAAATAGGGAACAGAGAACAGAACCTCAGTCCTAAGGCATAATGCTCTTTTCTTGTGGGGGATGAAACTAGCCATGGTAGGTTTATGGAAGAGGGCATTGTGACACTCACCCAGTTATAGTTTATTTGATACAGTATGAGTAAATCAATCATGGCCTAATGGGAACAGAATGCTGGCACGTTTTTGCCTCACGTGATGGAGATTCTCCATGGGTCCTTTTACTTCACAAAAAAGGTAGTGAAAGCTGGGAACCAACTTCCAGCAAACACAGTGGGTCAGTCATCAGTAACTTGAGTTTAAACATGCCTGGGATAAACATACGTCTATCATCCAACAAAAATTAAATAAATAAATAAATAAAAAAGAATAATAAAATGAAAAAAGAAAAAGTAACAATGAAAAATAATGAATAAATTAAAAAGGAAATGAAAACAAACAAACAAACAAAAAACTCAGGGCAGACTCGATGGTCCACTATGTCTTTTTGCCCCATCGGATTTTTTATGCTTCTGTGTCCCATCTAGCTTTTCCAGGAGGGCGAGTGCCTCCATTCTTTTCATATCCACAATTGTGGAGAGCTGCATTTCTCCGGTGGGTTGATCCTCTGATGCAGGGGTCCCCAACGTCCGCTCCGTGTACTGGGCCGCGGCATGCCTGCAACTGGTCCGCACAAACAAGCAAAGTCCCATCTGTGGGATGCAGGCAGCACACAAAACCACGCACCCTCGGGTCAATGGAAAAACCTTTCTCCACGGAACTGGTCATGGCTTAGGACCAGGTTACTTACAGGACCGCATACTGCCGCATAGTTCCCAGAGACCGGTGAGGTCCCACAGATTGGGCCTCCTTCAGGTCCCGTCGGCCAGACAATGTCGGCTGGCGGGCCCTCGGGGAAGGGCCTTTTCAGTGGTGGCTCCGACCTGGTAGAATCAACTTCCCCCCGAGATTCGAACTACTCCCACCTTGCTGGCCTTTAAGAAAGCCATTAAAACTCTCCTGTTCCGGCAGGCCTGGGGTTGATGTCCCCGGGGGGGGGGGGCGGGATACGATTGGACATGCTGTATGAATGTACTTATTTATTGTTTTATTGTTATATTGTTTTAATTTTGTACGCCGCCCTGAGTCCCTAGGGATTGGGCGGCATATAAATTTTATTAATAAATAAATAAATAAATAAACCGGTCCCTGATGCCCAAAAGGTTGGGGACCTTTGCTCTGATGGATCCAGGCTCCTGATCTCTGAGTAGGCTGGCTGCAGCTTCCAAAGCCGTTCTCTTAAGAGATCCGCGTGTCCCCACTTCCCTTCAGCAACTTCTCCTCAGTGGTTTCTAGCCTTTTGTCCTCTCCTCTTCCACCAGGTCTTCCCCAAAGAGAGCTGGCTGATTGCCTTGTGCGCCGGGATGACCAGCAGCTTCATGGTGGCCATCGCCATGACACCTTTTGATGTGGCCAGCACCCGCCTCTACAACCAACCGGTTGGACCTGACGGCCAGGTAGGAAATGGGAAGAACGGAGAGGATGTGGACGAAGCTGGAACCATTGTGGTTAGGTGGACTAAAGGAAAAGAGAGGAATACAGGCAGTCCTTGACTAATAGCCATTCATTTAATGTCCATTCGAAGTACAGCAGCACTGAAAAGGGTCAGTTTTCACCCTTACGACCGTTGCAGCATCCCCATAGTCAGGTGATCAAAATTCAGACACTTGGCAACTGGCTCCTATTTAGGACAGTTGCAATGTCCTAGGGCAGGGGTAGGCAACCTTGGCTCTTTTATGACTCGTGGACTTCAACTCCCAGAATTCCTGAACCAGCAGGGCTCAGCTTGGAAACCTCTCCCTTTCCCCTCAGCGTGGCTGGCTCAGGAATTCTGGGAGTTGAAGTCCACCAGTCATAAAAGAGCCAAGGTTGCCTACCCATGAACCAGTGGAACAACCTGCCTCCAGAAGCGATGAATGCTCCAACACTGGAAGATTTTAAGAAGAGACTGGACAGCCATTTGTCTGAAACGATATAGGGTTTCCTGCCTGAGGAGGGGGTTGGACTAGATGACCTCCAGGTTCCAACTTTTATTATTATTATTATTATTATTATTATTATTATTATTATTATTACTTCAATTCCCAGAATTCCTGAGCCAGCCATGCTGAGGGGAAAGGGAGAGGTTTCCAAGCTGAGCCATGCTGGCTCAGGAATTCTGGGAGTTGAAGTCCACGAATCATAAAGCGGCCTAGGCCTAGGCCAGGGTAGACAAGCTTGGCTCTTTTATGACTCGTGGACTTCAACTTCCAGAATTCCTGAGGCAGCCACGCTGAGGGGAAAGGGAGAGGTTTCCAAGCTGAGCCATGCTGGCTCAGGAATTCTGGGAGTTGAAGTCCACGAGTCATAAAAGAGCCAAGGTTGCCTACCCCTGCCCTAGGGCCATGTGATCCCATTTTGCGACAAGCAAAGTCAATGGGGAAGCCAAATTCACTTAACAATTGTGTTACTCACATAACAACTAGGACTCATTCACCCCATTGGTTTCAGGGGTCCCTTAGACAAATTGCTTAAATCCACACCTCTGCTTTATGTCAATGAAAACTCAACCCTCCAGGGCAGGGCAAAATTATCTTTAAAAGGTTAAAATCATGGTAACTGGACCAAAGTTCGTTAATCTGAGATATTCTGTTACTTATCCAAGTAACTTTATCGGTCAAAATAAATTAAAAAATAGTTCAGCAGAGAGTCAGAGAGTTGTTGGCATGTATCAGCTCTTGCCATACCAACTGCAGGGGTTTCTCCCCAAAAGGTTTTTATTTTGACTGATGGAATTACCTGGATGAGTAACGAAACATCTTCTATTAATAAACTTTGGTCCTATTGCCATGATTTTAATCTTTTTTAGGCACAACTTCGCTGTTAACCTTTCTTTGCTACCGTTTTTTTTAAAGTTTTAAATCTTCCAAAATTGTCCCCGTGCTGCCAAAGCGCAGGCTATTTCATTATTTGGAAGCTTATCGTCTCTTCCACCTTATGTCTGAGAACTGGGATCTTTGGTTAAGATTTTAGAAGAAATGAAGTTGTGTCCGAAGCAACATGAGCAGCCCTGAGTATCCAAAGTTCCTAACACAGATTTTAAAATGATGCAGAACCCCCCCCCCCCCAAAAAAAAAAACCTTGCAGATTTTTTAAATCGTTTTGGCAAAGAATTTTTGTAAGCAGCTGGTTAAACCTGAGTCAGTAAAAAGGTTGGTGGAATAAAAGTACCTGAAGGCAGGACAAGAAGCAACAGGTGGAAACTAATCAAGGAGAGAAGCAACCTAGAACTAAGGAGAAACTTCCTGACAGTTAGAACAATTAACAATAGAATAGGGTAGTGGAATAGATGAGAAGGATAAAATTAATATAGCCATATTACACGGGTAATAGATATAAGACAGAACTCTGAAAATTAAATGTTCAGCAGAATGATGGCACAAGGAAAAAAAGTGTCTCTGTGTTTAGTTGTTTTAGCGTTCAATGCCCTATAAAGGGATCCCAAGGAGAGGAATTGAAATAGTTTATGTCCCGGATGTAAGAGAGGGATAGAATCAAGATCATGAGAAGCGTTAATACATTTTATAATGCCTTGGTAAGGCTACACTTGGAATACTGCATCCAGTTTTAGTCGCCATGATGTAAAAAAGATGTTGAGACTCTAGAGAGAGTACAGAGAAGAGCAACAAAGACAATTAGGGGACAGGAGGCTAAAACATATAAGGAATGGTTGCTGGAATTGGGTATGTCTATTTAACAAAGAGAAGGACGAGGGGGGACATGATAGCAGCATTCCAATATCTCAGGGGCTGCCACAAAGAAGAGGGAGTCAAGCTATTTTCCAAAACGCCTGAAGGCAGGACAAGAAGCAACGGATGGAAATTAATCAAGGAGAAAAGCAACTCTAGAACTAAGGAGAAACTTCCTGACAGTGAGAACAATTAACCAGTGGAACAGCCTGCCTCCAGAAGCAGTAAATGCTCCAACACTGGAAGTTTTTAAGAAGAGACTGGACAGCCATTTGTCCGAAATGGTGTAGGGTTTCCTGCCTGAGCAGGGGGTTGGACTAGATGACCTCCAAGGTCCCTTCCAACTTTACTATTATTATTATTATTATTATTATTATTATTATTATTATTATTATTATTATTATCTATTATTATAAAAGTCATGGCTAGCACTTAGAAGTAAGCTTCAGTTGTACGTGCCCATGGAGATTCTCAGTCATCTTGGTTATCCCAAAGCTCCTTTTTCAAAAGGCAACTGGATTTTCTTCAAGAAACTTTATGGATGAGAAACGAAACCGTTTTCAAGGAAAAACCGAGAGCCCAGCTGACTTTTGAAAAAGCATCTCTGAGTTTCAGCTGTGCTAGTTATACACACAAACACAAACACACAAATTGTAGGTATATTTACCTGGATGTCTCCGGGATGTTTTTAAATATTTACTGGTTTGTACAGGTAGTCCTGAACTTAACGACAATTGAGCCCAGAACGTAGGTTGCTAAGTGAGAAATTTGCTAAGTGAGTTTTGCCCCATTTTACGACTTTTCTTGCCGCATTTGTTCAGTGAATTGCTGCAGTTGTGAAATTAATAACTCGGTGGTTAAGTGAATCTGGCTTCCCCACTTTGCTTGTCATAAGGTCACAAAAGGGTATCACATGGCCCCGAAAAAAACTGCAGCCCTCATAAATACGAACCAGTCAAGCATCCGAATGTAAATCGCGTGACCACCGGGGGGTGCTGCAACGGTTGTAAGTGTGAAAAAATGGTCATAAGTCACTTTTTTCGGTGCTGTTGTAACGTCGGAGGTCGCTAAATGAACTGTAGTTAAGTCAAGGACTACCTGTATTGAGTTTATCTCCCTTTACTTTTGCAAAAACCTGCTGGTGGGTTCTTTTTTAAAAAAATAAATAAATAAGAAAGCAAGATTTTGAAATAATAGAGAATACCGGTAGCTCGAGTTTTAGTTTTTCCTTGTGGTTTGACCTCCAAGCTTTTTTAAAATATAATTCCTGAGCGTTTCGTGACCAAACTAGGTAACATCAGCAGCAGGATTTTCTTGTCCTGTCATGTCAATTTTGTCAGAAACCAGACTATTCGAAGTGCCAGTCAACAAAAGAACCAATCAGCTGCTCGGAATTCAAAGTCCAACTGAGCACACTGGCACAAGCAGATGTTTATGAGTTAAGGAGAGTAGGACAAGAAAATCCTGCTGCTAATATTACCTAATTTGTAACAAAACGTTCAGGATTTAGAAAAGAAAGGAAGGAAGGAAGGAAGGAAGGAAGGAAGGAAGGAAGGAAAGAAAGAAAGAAAGAAAGAAAGAAAGAAAGAAAGAAAGAAAGAAAGAAAGAAAGAAAGAAAGAAAGAAAGAAAGAAAGAAAGATTTCCCAAACTTAAGGCAGATGGACTGGGAAGACAGGACAATGAAAACTTGGGAGTCATCCAAGAAAATGTTCTTAAGCGCCAGTGAACTTGACCCCTTTACCATTTCCTTTTCTACAACAGGGCATGATGTACAAAGGACTCTTGGACTGCCTGGCCAAAATCATCCAGACCGAGGGCTTCTGGGGCGCCTACAAAGGGATGGGTGCTTCTTACTTCCGCATCGGGCCCCACACGATCCTCAGCCTTCTCTTCTGGGATCAGATCCGCCAAGTCAACTTCCGCTGGCCGCAGGAGTGAAGCCGCTCATAAGAGGGGGTGCTCACCCCAATTTGCACATCAAGACTTACCTCAGAGGGGGAGCCCGGACCTCGCTGTGAGTCGAGCTAGTCTCAGAGATTTGACGCCAGCAGGCTGGCGACTTCTACGGTGCAGAGAAAGATGTTGGTGGCCCATTCCACGCCCTTTTGTGTTTGGCTGTTCTCACCTCTTGGTCCTCTTTCCTACTTGGCTACAGATTGAGGAGTAAAATAACGTGCAACTCTGTCCCCTGCCCGGAACAATTAATACCAAATCGTTAACTTCTCGACTGAGGAGCCAACGCACCACGCAGACGCTCGTCCTGACTGGAAGCTTGTGCAGGAGCATGCTGGCCCACTCTGTAGCGAAGCGCCATTTTTCCATTGCAGAAGATGGACTTCTGTCTGCTTGGTAATGGCCTCCAGGTCCCGGCTTTCTAGGAGAACCCCTAAAAAGCTTTCTTGGGGACTCTGTTGAGTCACTTCTACCCAGGGCGCAAAATTATAGGGCCTCCCTAAAGGTGGGGAGAGAAGTCCTGTTCAAGCTGTTTCCATGGCAACCAAGTAGACCTAAAGGTAGGGCTCACCTGCGCCAGTTAATCCAGCCTCTAGGTGGCACTAGAGTGCCATCCTGCTCTTGCTGCCATTTTCCCTCTTCTCTATATTTACATACTATTAAAGTTCTCAGGTCTCTTTTGTTACCTCCAGTTGGGTAAAATGGTGGGTTATAGGGCAACCATTTTTGACTCCATGCACCTCAAATGGGCTAACTTACAGAATGTGTCCAAAATCTGGGCTCCATGACTAGGAATTGAAATTTGGGAAATTTGGGGCCATTTCAGCGCACTGTTGCACCACCGAATCAAATAGTCATCCTTTCCGACACTCCCTGACATCTTCGGCAATGGAGAAGCCAGAAAGGTAAGTCACAAGTTGTTCAGGTAAGTCTCCCCCACTCACACAACACCCAGTCCCTCTTGGCTTCACCGACATTGGCCATTCACGTACCGATGCACAGCTGCGTCGCAGTTCTGCGTGTGAACGCCATCTCATACCATCTGTTCTACATCCCTGCTTACCCTTTCCGACCCATGCTACATACCTGTGCATCCTGTCTGACCTTTTTTACACCCTTGCACACCTTTGCCGGTTCTTCACCCTGTTGGACCTCCACAGCACCTCTCACGCATTCCCTGCACATCCTTCCTGACCTGTTTTGCACCCGTGTGGCACCTTTCATGCCTCCTTCTCAATTCTCATGATACCTCCAACTTGTGCAGAATCCTTTTTTTTTATTAATTCAACAGGAAAGCTACCAGGAAGTCTAAATTTGATGTAGCAGCAAGGAAGAAGGCAGGCAGGAAGGAAGGAAGGAAGGTGCCAGGCAGATCAAGGAAAGCATATTGACTTTAATTCCCATGTTGGGGAATTCTGGGAATTGAAGTCTGCACGTCATAAACTGTTATGTTTAATCTTCAAGGTCTCATCACAAAAACACCAAGGAAATTAGCATCTTCCCATGAGAAAAATTTCTTAATAAACTTAAGGGTCTCGATCCAAATCCCTCCACCTTCTTAATCTTTTGCTAACCTTTCCAAAATCCAGACACAAAACATGCTTTTGCTACCTGGTCCAAGAAGTCATATATTTTCAAAAAAATAAATAAAAATAAATCAAATTTACACCATCATCCTTTTAAGGAGAAACTCACCGATGAATACAGTAAAACCTTACTGGTCTGAAGGGTCTTAATCTCTCCGTTATGCAAGGGAGGGGGAACATCAAAAAGCAATTAAGAAATGGCCTCGACTTAGTGATCGTAAAAATCTGTGCTGCAACTCCCAGTCGCTTCGCTCAGAAGCCAATGACAAAAATGACAGTTCTGCTGTCATGGTCTGCTCACGAGGAGTGGCTATCCAGAGTCACGTGGATAACATCTACAAACTCTCTTCTTCTGGAGAGGTTTTGTCTATATGGATCCAACATCCACCGTGATTTCCTTGTGAATGATGTCCTGCTAACAGAAGTGATTGGGTGGGGGTGTGTGTGCAGATTTTGGTCACATTCTGTAAGTTAGCCCGTTTGAAAAACATTGATTGAAAACTCGTTTTGCCCAATTGGAGGTTACAGACGTGAGAATTTTAATGTCCTAGAGACAGATAAAGCTTTTGTTGAAGCTTTTGTGCATTTTAATCAAGCAGCAGACCTGAAGCCTGAAGGATCCACATAAAAGAGAGAAGAGTGCTCACTTTGGGTACTCCGATCCACACAGTAAATTCTTTCGACTGGACGCAGCAGTGATGATGCTAAGAGATGACGCATGGACACAGACCATTATGATGACTTCTAACTGTTACACAGTTTTTTAAAAAAAAACACGTATTTTCAAAGGTTGATTTTATTTTATTTTTTACTACTCCCAGTTGGCCTTCGTGTCCCTTGACACTCAAGGACACAATCTGGCCGAAACTCAACTGCACAAGCAACCTCAAATTTCATGACAAAACATGTAAAGCCTAGAAGAGATGGAATTTGAAGGAAGGAAAAAAAGAAGCAGGAAGGAGCAATCTTGCTTAACAGCAAATTACGTTCTGTTTTTACATTTCTTTTCTTAATCTTCTTTTCTTTTCTTAGTCATCTGAGGGTATACAGCTACCCCAAATAAAAAGTATCTCTTTGGCAGTTGATGTGTACATTATTTCTGTGGTTCATGCTCCTTCCATTACAGAGAGTGTGAAAAACACTTCTGAGTGCTAGATTGCAATCTAGTGAATTATCCAGAAGGTAGGTAACCCCAGTTTCCTTGGATCACATGTAGAAGAACACTAGGAAATAGTTGGAGAGGTGAGTAGAACTACCCTTCCTACAATCTAATGGTTTTTTTTTCAGAGTTGGTGACTTTTAAGATGCGTGGACTTCAACTCCCAGAATTCCTCAGCCAGCATGGCTAGCTGGGGAATTCTGGGAGTTGAAATCCAGGCATGCTAAAGTCAAGTTTGAAAAACACTGGTCTAACGCAAAGCAAGTTGGCCTGAGTTTGCTTTTTACAAGGAGAACGTCCTTGGGCATTCAGCGTCCACGTCCTCTTTTCCGTCGAGGGATGAAGGAAGAAGATCAAGATATCGGAACCGGCGTTCTCATCTAGAAAGCCTCTGAACCGAACGGCCCTGTGATCACGGCCGGGATGGAGCAAAGCTGGATTTTCAGCAGACAGAGAAGCGTCTTAACCGAACAGACCAGGATCCAGGAGCCGCAGGCTACACACGAAAGCGTGGAAATGCTCCACTGTCCAAGGAGGTCGAGAGAGGGACAAAGGGACCTCTGTGCTTTGCGCAGCACTGGTACTCAGAGGGCTGTCTCAGAAGAAAGGGGGGGGGGGGGAAAAGGGGTTGGTCATCACAGGGCAGAACTGCAAAATATCTGCCAAAACCCACACGCCATCAAGCTGACCACCCTGCAGCCTTTGGAGCGGGCAGACCCTCCCCCAATAGAGGTAGTCCATGCCTTATGACCAAAATTGAACCCATTTTTTTTTTTTATCATTGCTAAGCAAGGCAGTTCAGTGAGTTTTAGCAATAGCAATGGCACTTAGACCAGTGGTTCTCAACCTCTGGGTCGGGACCCCATTTGGGGTCGAACGACCATTTCACGAGGGTCGCCAAACAATGCAATCTGCCATTTTTTCCCCCTTTTCCTTAGCTGTGCTACTCCATTTTATTCTATTGGCTTTTGAAAGCCAATAGAATAGACTCTCTTGAATAGTCTAATTCTATTGGCTTTCAAAAGCCAATAGGAATTGTCCAGGTTGTCTCTGCCCTGCTGAGCCCGCCAAAAGTCCCATTCTGCAAACGGTGCTGCACCAGTTGAGTAGTCCTCGACTTACGACCAGTTGAGTAGTCCTCGACTTACGACCGGTTGGGGGTCGCGGCATTAAAAAGGTTGAGAACCACTGACTTAGACTTATATACCACTTCACAAATCCTTTACAGTCCTCTCTAAGTGGTTTACAGGGTCAGCCTGTTGACCCCCAATAATCTGGGTCCTCAGTTTTGCCCCATTTTTAAAACCTTTCTGGCCAAAGTTGTTAAGTGAATCACTGCAGGTGCTAAGTTGGCAACACGGTCGTTAAGTCAATCTGGCAGCTAAATGAATGATTGTAAATTGAGGACCACTTGTATTCCCCAATTTGGAGGGAAGGACGGTGGAATTTCAAAAAGTTTGCCTTAAGAAAAAGGGATCAACTACCTTTTAAACACTCTCAACTTCTTTAAAACGAGCCGAGGATATATTTAACACACGCTACACAGCTTGTGCGACCCTAAAAATGTCAGAGGTTCACCCTCTTGGCCACAAGGATATTCTGACAGAACAATTAATCATGGAACGACTTGTCACCAGAAGTTGTGGGTGCTCCAAAACTGGAAAAGATTGGACTGAAATGGTTTAGACCAGAGTAGGCCACCTTGGCTCTTTTATGACTCGTGGACTTCAACTGCCAGAATGGCTGAGTTTGGAAACCTCTCCCTTTCCCCTCAGCGTGGCTGGCTCAGGAATTCTGGGAATTGAAGTCCACGAGTCATAAAAGAGCCAAGGTTGCCTACCCCTGGTTTCGACTAAGTCTCCTGCTTGAGCAGGGGGTTGGACTAGAAAGACTTCCAAGGTCCCTTCCAATTCTGTTATTCTCTTAATTTTCACTCCTCCAATTGAACTTTTCCCTTTCTCTCCTTCCCTCAGATCAGTCAGTGGTTATAGCCTTGTGGCAGGCAGAGGAGATCACTAAGACACACTCACTTAATCCAGGTGGGGTCATTGAAGGTGACAAGCAGATCCGTTCCGTACTGAGGGAGGCGGAGCAGCACCAAATGCACAGCGACATCGTTTTTGGCCTACGTACCAGAAAACGGAAACAAAACATGGATCAAGGCTCTCCTTTTATACAGGAGGAGGGTGAAAGTAGCTTTTGAAATCATGAGGGCTAGCCCCTCTTCTTTAAAGAAGGGCATATTCACAGGAGGGGGACACCACCACGTCATTTGGTTCTGTTATGTAAGCCAAGCAAGGCCAATCTGGTTAATTCCAACAGAGCACAGTGGAAACAAGTTTTGTGTCATGTCTGAACAAGAGATGGGAAGGCCTGGGAAAAAAACGGAAAAATTGGGGGGGAAATTTATTCAATGATAAATTATATATATCTATGACATGGTATTCAAAGACCTTAATGAAAGATTTCTGAGACTTGTTGTAAAGTCTCAAATAACTGTAAGTTCTCTCAGCTGAAGACAAGCCAATCCTGCCTCCAAACACCGTGGGTGCTCCATCACTGGAGATTTTAAGAAAAGACTAGACAATCACCTGTCTGAGATAACAAGAAGAAATATTACTATTGGACAATGTGAACACCCATGGATGAGGACGAGGGAGTCAAACTATTTTCCAAAGCGCCTGAAAGCAGGACAAGAAGCAACAGGTGGAAACTAACCAAAGAGAGAAGCAACCTAGAACTAAGGAGAAACTTCCTGACAGTTAGGACAATTAACCAGTGGAACAACCTGCCTCCAGAAGCGGTGAATGCTCCAACACTGGAAGTTTTAAAGAAGAAACTGGACAGACATTTGTCCGAAATGGTATAGGACTTCCTGCCTGAGCAGGGGGTTGGACTAGATGACCTCCAAGGTCCCTTCCAACTTTATCATCATCGTCGTCGTTGTTGTTGTTTAACTAAAGCAAGCCTTTGAGCGGGAAAACCAGAGTTGGTTTTGCTTCTTCTGTGCCAATGTAGATTTTCAGTAAAGTATTATACACTTGGAAAAATCAAACTCCCAGGAGTTTCTTTTCTGGAAATGCCAACTGGACAATTGATACTCGTCCCCCAGTAACCTCACCACTCACCTCCTCGTTGAATTTAGCGACCTGCTGGTGGCCTGCCAGTTGCCAGGAGCTGCTGCAGCCTTCGAATGCCAGAAGAGCGGGCGCAAATTGGGTTTGGCTCAAAATCTCCGAATTGGCCGAATTGCCCGCAATGTCTTCAAAATGGAACCTGGTGGGAATGGGGTGGTTAAAAAAAAAAAAAAAAAGGATGGACGTCTGTCACCGACTCTCCCCTCAATGAGTCTCGTGCTAAGAGGCAAACTTTATCCACAGGTGAGGCTATCCCAGGTGAACATAGGCAATTTCATGGAGAAATTGCAAAATAGCCCGAGCTATGGACATTCTTAATATACAGTAATCTTCAACTTACAACCACAACGGAGCCCAAAACTTCTGTTGCTAAGCGAGACATTGGTTAAGTGAATTTTGCTGTTTTACGACCTTTCCTGCCAAGGCTGTTAAGTGAATCACTGCAGTTAAGTTAGTGACACCGTTTTTAAGTGAGTCTGGCTTCCCCGTTGACTTTGCTTGTCAGAAGTTCGCAAAAGGGAATCACGTGACCCCAGGAGACTGCAACCGTCATAAATATGAGTCAATTGCCAAACATCTGAATTTTGATCACACGACTGTATGGATGCTGCAAGAGTCGTAAGTATGAAAATTCGTCATAAGTTACTTTTTTTCAGTATTATTATAACTTCAGTCACTAAATGAACTGTTCTAAGTCGAGGACTACCTGTAATCTTATTATCCTTTACCCCCCTCCAAAAAAGCAGCATTAGAAAACACACACACACACACACACACACACAGAATTTTTTCTTTTCTTTTTCTTTGTTTATTGTTCTATTATTCTACTTTCACTTTGTTTAAATTTCCTTTTTCTTTCTCATGTTTTTTAATTGTCGCAAGCCACCTAGACTAGACATATGGTAAGACAGATGGCAAATAAATGTAACAATAACAATATTAACAATAGCATATTTCTTGTAGCAATTCCTAACCAGACCGTGAAGCATTTCAAACCTTATGCTAAATAAAGCAAGCCAGGATATTATCACAGCCTAGGAATGCTTGTTTTTAAGTATTCAAGACAGGCCCGTTTTAAACTCATTTAAGGAGTGTGATTAGACATACAAAGAATTTTGTCTCTGGTCAGTGGTGGGATTCAGCTGGTTTGCACCATTTCGGCAGAACCGGTAGCTAATTTTTTGTTGCCCTGGCCCAGAATGGACTTCTGGAAGCGTCATCCACACAGAGAACCGGTTGTTCACATATTTGAATCCCACCACTATCTCTGATGCAGAAGCTCTCGCTAGAAAAGCCCAGGGTGAGAAATTGAAAAAATATTGCCCAAAACCTGTAACAAGATGCCATCCCTTGTAGTTCAGGTTCCTAAGTGTCCTCCATCACAATTGTGAAAACTCCTCGCAGTTTCCTTTATTTGACCCAAACATTACAAGCTGCTGTTGTTAGTCTTTTATTATTGTTAGTTGCAAAGTCCCCATGGACAAAGACCCCATGGACAACGTTCCTCCAGACCTTCTCTACCATCTTCTGGAGTCTATTTAAGCTCATGCCTGCTGCTTCAGTGACTCCATCCAGCCACCTCATCCTCTGTCGTCCCCTTCTTCTCTTGCCCTCCATCTTTCCCAGCATTAGGCTCTTCTTCAGTGAGTCCTTCCTTCTCATTAGGTGGCCAAAGTATTTGAGTTTCAACTTCAGGATCTGGCCTTCTAAAGAGCAGTCGGGGTTGATCTCTTCTAGGACTGACCGGTTTGAACGCCTTGCAGTCGAAGGGACTCGCAGGAGTCTTCTCCAGCACCATAGTTCAAAGGCCTCAATTCTTTGGCGCTCAGCCTTTCTTATGGCCCAACTTTCACAGCCGTACATTGCAACTGGGAAAACCCTGCCCTTGACTATACACACTTTTGTTGGCAGGGTGATGTCTCTGTTTTTAAGTATGCTGTCTAGATGATACTGTCCATGGGTTTTCATGAAAAACCCTGTTCAGCTATGTTGGATTCTCACAGCTTAGATACAACCCATGCAGGGGTTTGAGCAATGTTTTTTCAACTTCTCACCCTGGGCTTTTCTGGCGAGAGCATCTGCACCAGAGACAAATTCCTTGTGTGCATGTGTCTAATCACACTTGGCCAAATAAAGTAGAGGGAGTCCTCAACTTACAACAGTTCATTGAGTGACCGTTTAAAGTTACAACAGCACTGAAAAAAGTGACTTATGACCGTTTTTCACACTTATGACCCTTGCAGGATCCCTGTAGTCATGTGATCAAAATTCAGACGCTTGGCAACTGACTCATATTTATTTTATTTTTATTTTTTTTATTGAAAATTTTTTTAAAGTTTTACAAATAAACAACCAAGCCTCACCCAATCCCTCCCACCCCCCCTCCCCCCTCCCCGAGCTTCCCAGAACTGAATACAGGCTTATTTAAAATTTTAAAAAACCTAAACAAATTTTTACAACTTATGAAATGATTAATAATAAAATATATATAACCTAGGCATTAAAAAGAAAAATACTTAAAAAAAGAAAGAAAAAAGAGAGGAAAAAGAGAGAGAGAAAGAAAAAGAAGAAGAAAGAAAGATAAAAAAAAGAAAAGAAAAAAAAAGAAGGAAGAAAACAAAAGACGGAAAAAGAAAAAAACAATCTATAAAATATCAAAAATTTTTATACAATTTATGAAAAAGCTAAATGATATTTTTCCATATCCAAATTATATTGTATAAAATTTATCCATTTTTCCCATACAACAAAAAATTTCTCTTGAGATTGGTCCTTTAAGAAAGCCGAAATCTTTGCCATTTCCGCCAAATGAGAAACTTTATAAAACCACTCTTGTAAGGTAGGCAAAGATTCCTTCTTCCAATATTGTCCTACTAACAGCCTTGCGGCTGTAATCAAATTTAACATCAATATAACTTCCTTAGCATCACAATCCGTAACAATACCTAATAAAAATAATTGTGGGGTAAATTTTACCCTCCTTCTAAAGATTCTTTGAATATTCCACCATATAACTGACTCATATTTATGACACGATTGCACTGTCTCAGGATCACGTGATTCCCCTTTTGCAAAGTCAATGGGGAAGTCAGATTCACTTAACAACCAGGTTAGTAACGTATCAACTGCAGTGATTCACTTAACCACTGAGACAAGGTCATAAAATGGGGCAAAACTCACTTCACAAATGTCTCACTTAATAACAGAAATTCTACCAACAAAAGTGCGTATAGTCCAGGCCATGGTTTTCCCAGTTGCAATGTATGGCTGTGAAAGTTGGACCATAAGAAAGGCTGAGCGCCAAAGAATTGAGGCCTTTGAACTATGGTGCTGGAGAAGACTCCTGCGAGTCCCTTGGACTGCAAGGCGATCCAACTGGTCAGTCCTGGAGGAGATCAACCCCGGCTGCTCTTTAGAAGGCCAGATCCTGAAGTTGAAACTCAAGTACTTTGGCCACCTAATGAGAAGGAAGGACTCACTGGAGAAGGGCCTAATGCTGGGAAAGATTGAGGGTAATAGAAGAAGGGGACGACAGAGAATGAGGTGGCTGGATGGAGTCACTGAAGCAGGAGGCGTGAGCTTCAATGGACTCCAGAAGATGGCAGAGGACAGGAAGGCCTGGAGGAACGTTGTCCATTCGCAACTAATAACAACAGGATAGGATAGGATTTTTATTTCTATTTCATTCTATTCAACCCCCATCCCAAATTTACTAAGTGTTTGGTGATGGCTTCCCAAAGATCAGCCAGGCTCATCAAAGTGCTGCCTCCTGGCTGTAACATTTTGTATTTTTTTTTTTCCTCCCGCATAAGGGAGTTGTAAAAGTGGAGATGCTGGGAAAGCATGCGCTCTACCACTGAGCTACATCCCCGTTCCATCCTGTTTGCCATCAGCTGCTCTTCTCCATTACAACAATAATTTCTCAATATTACTTCCCCCTCCTATTATTTTTCAAGGCTTTTAGCAATGAAGCCAACATTTTAGCCTTTTTCTACATAAAGTAGTTAGTTACTGAGTCCCATATAAGTGTTGCTAAGACTAATTAGCCATCGATTAATTAATGCCACTCATATATTTCTCTAGCCTGAGAATATGCCAGTCTGGAAACAGATTTGCTTTCCAGAATAATTGCCGGGAAGTATATTAATTTATGCATTAATTAAAATAACATACCGGTGGCCCTTCACTAAAACCACAGCTGAGCCAAAATTTCCGTTGCTAAACGAGATAGTTGTTAAGTGAGTTTACCCCATTTTAGAGCTTTCCTGTCACAGTTGTTAAGGAAATCACTGCAAATGTTAAGTTAGCAACACGGTTGTTAAGTGAATCCGGCTTCTCCGTTGAAGGTCGGGGGGATCCTTGAAGATCATTGAAAAGTCACAAAAGGGGATCATGTGATCCCAGGACAATGCGACCGTCATAAATATGAGCCAGCTGCCAAGTCTCCAAATTCTGATCACGTGACCATAGGGATGCAGCAACGGTCGTAAGTGTGAAAAACAGTCATAAGCCACTTTTCTCAGTGTGGTTGTAACTTTGAATGGTCACCAAATGAACTGCTGTCAAGTGAGAACTACCTGTACTTACAGTCCCAAGCAAAATATGGGTCTGGCAAAAGTTGAAAATTAAACTTTGGACAATGCTAGATTCTTGAATCCAGGACCCTGGGCACGCAAGCTATATATGTGATCACTGAGCTCTATTGCCCTCCAACTCTTGTTAGCTCTTTTTGTTAGAAATTTTCAGTAGGTATGCATTTATTCATTTATTTATTTGTATGTATGTATGTTTGTATGTATGTGTATATACATATATACATGTATATGTGTGTGTCTGTGTGTATATATATGTGTGTGTGTATTCATAAATATATATCATCTATTTATCTTCTATCTATCCATCTATCCATCTATCCATCTATCTATCTATCTATCTATCTATCTATCTATCTATCTATCTATCTATCTATCTATCTATCTATCATCTACCTGTCTGCCTACCTACCTACCTATCATCCACCTGTCTGTCTGTCTTTCTGCCTGCCTGCTTACCTATCAATCATCCGTCTATGTCTGTCTGTCTGTCTACCCACCTGTCTATCTGTTTGTCTGTCTATCTATCTATCATCTACCTGTCTGTCTGTCTGCCTGCTTACCTACCTATCATCCACCTGTCTGTCTGTCTTTCTGCCTGCCTACCTACTTATCAATCATCTGTCTGTCTGTCTATCTGTCTGTCTGTCTACCCACCCATCTGTCCATCTATCTATCTATCTATCTATCTATCTATCTATCTATCTATCTATCTATCTATCTATCTATCTATCTATCTATCTATCAAAATCATAAAAGAGTATGATTTTGGGAGACATTAAGAAAACCCTTCAAATCAAGTCTTTTCACTGAAAGTGCAGGAAATCGGATGAAAAAGCCAAAGATAAAACTCCCACAAAATTCCTTCATGTGCTCCATCATTGCCACAAGCGCTTGCCAAATCCAATCCTGCTTTTTTAAAAAGTCTCGCGTATCTGGGAAATTACAGATAGGCCTCGACTTACGACTGGTCCCTTAGCAACCATTTGAAGTTACAATGGACCCTACCCAAAAGTTAATCATGACCCAGATTCAAAATTGTGATGCTGCCCCCTCCCTCCCCCCAGGTCAGGTCACTGTATTTTGGGTGCTTAGCCACCAGCTCCCACATATGGAAGTTTGCAGCACCCTGCAGTCACGTGACTATGATTTCCAATCATTTCCCCCCTCCCCGGAAGCCAGCATTTACTTCCTGTTTCCTGGAAAAAAGAAACACCCCATAGTAAACAATGGGTTCCCTTAACAACCTCTATGTTCATTTCACAACCACTATGTTTGCTTAATGCTTGCTGCAAAAAATTACGCTGACCCTATTACATCCAGTTACTTAATAATCTGCTTTATGACCATCACAACTTACGACCATAACTAACAGCTTCCATTACGGATGTAAGTCCAGAACCTATTAAACCTCTTACAGAAGAAAGTAGGAATATTTGCATTCCTTCAACACGTTCACAGTCGAGAGGTCCCTGAGTATATAAAGAGTGTAATTTTGCCCTGGGATTCATTTTTTCCAAGCAGGCTTTCAACTCCAGCACCAATTTGTTCCCCAGTGAGATGTCCAATTTTGCACTACCCACCTGGCAGCATTTTCATCCGCCACCCCTGCTTGGTATTCCAGCAGTTCCACAATGATGCTCTGATCTGTGCTGGGGTGAACGAAGACTTCCTGGTTGTCAGGAACCTGACGCATTTCACTGCGAGGAAAAGGATAGACGGGGAGAAGAAATTAGAGACAGCCAGCCACCTAGTCTTTGTGAGCACGTGGACCTTCTAAAGCAGAGGTCCCCAACCTTTTGGACACCAGGGACTGGTGCCATGGAGAAAGGTTTTTCTGCAAACCAGAGGGGGTGTGGTTTTGAATACTGCCTGCATCCCGAGGATGGAGCTTTGCTTGTTTGTGCAGCCCGCTTGCTGGCATGCTGAGGACTGGTGCCGGTCCACAGACCGGGGATTGGGGACCCCTGTTCTAAAGACCCAACAAGCAGCCCATTGTCTAGATCAGTAGTTCTCAACCTTTTTAATGCCGCGACCCCCAACCGGTTGTAAGTCGAGGACTACTCAACCGGTCGTAAGTCGAGGACTACTCAACTGGTACAGCACCGTTTGCAGAATGGGACTTTTGGTGGGCTCAGCAGGGCAGAGACAGCCTGGACAACTCCTATTGGCTTTTGAAAGAATTAGACTCTCTTTCAAAAGCCAATAGAATAACAGGGAGTAGCACAGCTAAGGAAAAGGGAAAAAAATGGCGGACTGCGTTGTTTGGCGAACCCTGTGAAATGGTCGTTCGACCCCAAATGGGGTCCTGACCAACAGGTTGAGAACCACTGGTCTAGATCAAAGCTTTTCAACCAGTGGTACGTTTACCACCTGTGGTACATTGGCACCTGGCAGGTGGTATGCGACCATCCTAGAAAAGTGGTAGCCGGGAAGGGGAATGAGCTGAACCGGTGGCAGCACCGCACAAGCCTGAGCCAGATATGGCTGGAGCTGCAGGGCTGTCAGGGCTTAGCGGAAGCGCCAGGATCAGCGCCAGGCTCCAGCTGGAACTCAGTGTGATCCTGGTGCTTCTGCTGAGCCCAGAAGAAGCGCCGATCAGCTGGAATGTTGCAGCATCTCCAGGGTCTTATGATTTACATTCAGATGCTTGGCAACTGATTCATATTTATGACGGTCACAGTGTCCCAGGGTCATGTGAAGTGACCAAAACCTGCTGCAACCACCCAGCAGACGGGGGGGGGGAATAAAAACCAAACACCCCCCATCCCATCCCCGCTGCCAATCCTCAACAGAAACGCTCACAACAATGAAAACCTCGGACAGGAGTAAGAGTGCTGCCGGGCGGGCAGGCAGGCAGGTGTCTTGCTCGGCTGTGGCTTGGGGGGCACTTTTTTCAGTGCCACTGTAACTTCAAACAGTCATTAAGCGAACTGTTGTAAGTCGAGGACTACCTGTACTTTATCACTTTTTTCTTTCTTTCTTTTTTTTTTTTTTTGGTCATCCAGTTTTTGACACCTTGCTAGGTGACTGGTGGTACTCGGATGTTGCCATATCCTAAAAGTGGTACAATGGGTGAAAAGGTTGAAAAGCCCTGGTCTAGATATACCCAATTCCTGCAACCAATCAATGCAGAGAACAGGACATGGCTGCTATTTCCAAACCAGAATGTCTAAGAGCCTTTAGTTTGACCCACAAGTTGTGAAGCTAAGAGGCTGGTGGGAAGGCTGGAAGGAACCAAGTCTAGGGAGATGCTGGTCAGGGGCAGAGCATGGAACCCACCTGATATCCAGACTTCCAGGAGGAAGACGAGCAGAAAAGGCACCACCAAACAGGTATCTTTCTTGGGGTTCCTCATCCGCCATGGCCTTTGCCTACAAGACAAGCCAAAGGACAAATCCATTGGAGATCCACAGTCAAAGTCACACACAACATGGGGGCTCAGAGGACAGGGTGAGTTTCCAACTGCCAGGCTTTTGAACAGCTTTGTTCCCATTCTTAGCAACATCTGGGAAAAGGGGGTACAGTCTTTTTGGGAACCTACACTTAAATGCATAAACTAAAATAGAGCAACCCAATTATAGCAAATATGTACAGGGGTAGCATTTACGTTTCTGTATTAACCTGTTACATCAATAACAAGGCAATACTTTTTTTTTAAGGTATGATTATTTTTGACAGCGAGATGGATCAAAGTTAAGAAACGTTTCTGGAGTCCACAGGCCACAAATTATTCTGCTACCTACACACTGTACATTAATAAATGAAAAGCTAAATTAGACATTACCGAAAATTAAATTGTCCTTCTTCCCTATCCAAGTTAAGAGAACAGACTTTCAAGGAAGACCATGTATTTCAAATTAAGATCTAGCCAGTTTTCCTCAATCTTGACAACTTTTAAGATATCTGGACTTCAACTCCCAGAATTCCACAGCTAGCCATACTGGCTGGGGAATTCTGGGAGTTGAAGTCCACACTTCTTAAAGCTGACTAGTTTGAAAAAGGTAGGGAGCCGGTTTGGTCTAGTGATTAAGGCACAAGGCTAAGAAAGTAGGAGACTGGGGTCTAGTCCCTCCTTAAGCATGAAAGATGCTGGGTGATTTTGGACCAGTTATTCATTCTCAGCCCGACTCACCTCACAGAGTTGTTGTGTGGAAAATAGGAGGAAGTTGTGTTGGATAGTTCACCACCTTGAGTGAGTGGTAAACGTAATACAAATAAACAGGGAGATTATCAGCATCTTAAATACAGGTAGTCCTCACATTATGACCACAACTGAGCCCATTTCCATCGCTAAGCAAGACAGTTAAGTGAGTTTTGCCCCATTTTACGCCCTTTCTTGCCGCAGTTGTTAAGCAAATCACTGCAGCTGTTAAGTTACTAACACGGTTGTTAAGTGAATTTGGCTTCCCCATGGACTTTGTCAGAAAGTCGCAAAGGGTGATCACATGATCCTGGGACATTGCAACCATCATAAATATGACCAATTGCTAAGCATACCAAATTTTGATCACATGATCCTGGGGATGTTGGAAAGGTTGTAACTGAAAAACAGTCATAAGTCACTTTTTTCGGTGCCGTTGTAACTTTCAACGATCACAAAACAAACAGTTGTTAAGTTGTCGGGGACTACTTGTATTCAAAAGTACTACAAGCAGTCCTTGACTTACAACAGTTCATTTAGTGACCGTTCAAAGTTACAACCGCACCGAAACAAGTGACGTCGGACCATTTTTTCATACTTACCACCTTTGTAGCAACCCCATGACCATGTGATCAAAATCCAGATGCTTGGCAACTGGTTCATACTTATGACCGTTGCTGTATCACGAGGGATCCCTTTTGCCTCCTTCCGACGAGCAAAATCAATAGGGAAGCCAAATTCACTTAACAACCGTGTTACTAATTTGTCAACTGTAGCAATTCACTTAACAACTTTGGAAAGAAAAGGTATAAACGGAGGCAAACTCTTAACTAATCTCACTGTTGTTAAGTGAGACTTAACAAATGTCCCACTTAGCAACAGAAATTTTGACAGTTCAATTTTGAAGACAGCAAAGTCCACATTTTGAACAGAGAGCACCGCTGGTTTTATTGTTAGATTATTGTTTTAATTTTGTACGCCGCCCTGAGTCCCTTGGGATTGGGCGGCATATAAATAAAATTAAATAAATAAATAATTAATAAATCTAGGTCAAAATTGACAGCCCTCCCTCAACAGGGGGGGAGGGATAGGACATTATCTATCTCCAATCTACAACACAGCCCTTTCAGCAGTTCCAAGAAAGCTCCATACCCATTTGCGCCACTCAGGTGACCCTGAGGACATAGAAGACTCTCTAAAACAGGGCCTTTCAACCAGTGGTACGGGTACCACCTGTGGTACATTGGCACTTGGCAGGTGGTACACGACCATCCCAGAAAAATGGTAGTCGGGGAGGGGAATGAGCTGAAACAGTGGCAGCGGTGCACAAGCCTGAGCCAGAGATGGCTGAAGCTGCAGGGCTGTCAGGGCTCAATGGAAGCACCAGGATCAGCGTCAGGCTCCAGCTGGAGCTTGCTGCTGATCCTGGCGCTTCTGCTGAGTCCAGAAGAAGCGCTGATCAGCTGGAATGTTGCAGCATCTCCAGAGTCTTATGATTTACATTCAGATGCTTGGCAACTGATTCATATTTATGACGGTCACAGTGTCCCAGGGTCATGTGAAGTGACCAAAACCTGCTGCAACCATCCATCAGACGGGGAGAATAAAAACCACACACACACCCATCCTACCCCACTGCCAATCCTCAACAGAAATGCTCACAGCAATGAAAACCTCGGACAGGAGGAAGAGCACCACTGAATGGGCAGGCAGGTGTCTTGCTCGGCTGTGGCTTGGGGAGCACTTTTTTCAGTGCCATTGTAACTTTGAACAGTCACTGAGTGAACTGTTGTAAGTCGAGGACTACCTGTACTTTATCACTTTTTTCTTTTTTTTTTTTTTTGGTCATCAAGTTTTTGACACCTTGCTAGGGGACTGGTGGTACTCAGATATTGCCATATCCTAAAAGTGGTACAATGTCTGAAAAGGTTGAAAAGCCCTGATCTAGGTCAAAATTGAACAGCCCTCCCTCAACAGAGGGGGAGGGATAGGACATTATCTATCTCCAGTCTACAACACAGCCCTTTCAACAGTTCCAAGAAGGCTCCACACTCGTTTGCGCCACTCAGATGACCCTGAGGACACAGAAACGACTCTCTAAAAAAGAAGGCAAACGACCAGCTCTCTGCAAGGAGTATAAATCCACTGCCCTACCATCCAGTCAGAGCTGAAGAAGCTTCTTGGATGAGAAGTGAAACGTCTTCAAAGGAAAAACAAGAAAGTCCAGTTGCCTCCTGAAAAAAGCACCTTTGGGACAAACAGGATCTGGATGGTTGAGAATCTACATCAGTGGTTCTCAACCTGTGGGTCGGGACCCCATTTGGGCTCGAACAACCATTTCACGGGGGTCGCCAAACAACGCAATCCGCCATTTTTTCCCCCTTTTCCTTAGCTGTGCTACTCCCTTTTATTCTATTGGCTTTTGAAAGCCAATAGAATAGACTCTCTTGAATAGACTCTCTTTCAAAAGCCAATAGGAATTGTCCAGGCTGTCTCTGCCCTGCTGAGCCCGACAAAAGCCCCATTCTGCAAACGGTGCTGCACCAGTTGAGTAGTCCTCGACTTACGACCGGTTGAGTAGTCCTCGACTTACGACCGGTTGGGGGGTCGCGGCTTTAGAAGGTTGAGAACCACTGCTCTACATAGTTCTCTTCAGGGATTCAGAAAGGAAGGAAGAAACGGGGATCTGCCTGGGAAGAGTGCCTTGCCCTTGGAGGTGCATTAGGTCATTTCTGCTGCAAAGAAAGGAAGCAAAATAACCGGGCCGGCAAGGGTTGAAAATAGGCAGAGAAATCCCCGGAGGTAAGAAAAGAAAACAAGAACCTTGGGAGAAAGGGGTTCCCTTGCCACTGCGTCACAAAGGGAGGGATTCCCTCCACGGAATTCCGGAAACCAGCGAAGGGACCGATGATGTCAATGGAGAAAGTAAAGGAATTTTTGAACCGGCCAATTTACCGCTGTAGAAAAACCCTCCGGACGCTCCTTCCGCCTTTTCGGAAAACTCGCCTTTCAGCCGCCCGGCTTGCAAGAGGCGACTTTCCCTTTAAAACGTCCCCCTCGAATGAATTCTCCCCCACCCCTCCGCCCTACTGGACCGGAACGTTGAGCGAGCCAAGCGGGCCAATCAGAAGCCGGAGGATGTGCTTCGGACGCTCCTCCGCGCATCGAATGCCATTATGGCGCTAACGGAAGGGGTGTGATTGACGAGCGCCTCGTCGAATCGCCGAGGCAGATTGGACGAAAGCGACTCGATCTGAGACGCTCTTAAAGAACCCTCGGGCGGTGTTTTTTTTTTTTTTATAAATGTAAAAAAAAACTACTTTTTATAAAGCCGCGATCGGAGGATGGGAAATTTATTACCTGTGAAAAATAATGCTATGTTCAAAATAATGGGTGTGGAAATTCCGTTATTGCCTTCCTCCCCTTTTGTACCAGTTGAGAGAAACTTCAATTTCGCAGTCCTGATTTTGCACGTGTGGATGGATAATTTTTAATTGATCTTTTTTTTAATGACACGCGTTTTGCTTGCTAGCCCTTTTGTGTGGCAAACCAATTTGCCTATATTAAACGGAGTTTTGGAAATGCCCTGCGTCATTTTTTTTTTTAAAAAATAAGGGTAATATTGCAACGATATATAAAGTCAATGCACGGATTGCTTTCCTTGATCGTGGAGAAGGCAAAGGCTTCACCTGTTGAATGTCCGGCTGTTATAGCAGAAAAACAGGGTTCTAACCTGCTAGCTAAAGAAAGAAATACCCTCATCGTACATACGGATCGTTTTATAACAATGATTGCTGAAAACAGATAATTTCTGAAAGCATAAATTAACTTCCGAGCTGCAAAATGGCATGAAATGATGCCAAAATTAGTCAAGCAAATATATTGTATCCCTTTCCGCTCACCATATTCCTACATTGTCTTTGATCTCAAAAGCAGGTGCCTAGGTTGAGATTGATTTAAGCTAATTTTTTTCCTTATAATAAAACCGGCTTTTTTTGGCACAGGAAAAGTTGGTTTTTAATAGCTAGAGAGAATAGAAAGGAATAAGAATAGAATAGAAACGGAAATAGAATCGAAACGGAAACAGAGTAGAAACCAAAATAGAATAGAAATAGAATAGAATTAGTACCTTGGAGGTCTTCTAGTCGAACCCCCTGCTCAGGCAGGAAATCTTATCATTTCAGACAAATGGTTGTCCAATCTCTAATAATAATAATAATAATAATAATAATAATAATAATAATAATAATAATAATAATAATAATAATAATAATCAATTGCAAAAGGCGGCCTTATTAGGAACTGCTTCCATCCTGCGACGATACCTGTAATACCATCAAACATCCACATCTGCCTATCCCAGGTCCTGGGTAAGGACTCGATAGGTAGACAAAATGCCAAATCCAGTCTGAACATCTGGCTGACTGTGCGATGATCGATAATAATAATAAAGTTGGAAGGGACCTTGGAGGTCATCTAGTCCAACCTCCTGTTCAGGCAGGAAACCCTATACCATTTCGGATAAATGGCTGTCCAATCTCGTCTTAAAAACATCCAGTGTTGGAGCATTCACCGCTTCTGGAGGCAAGTTGTTCCACTGGTTAATTGTTCTAACTGCCAGGAAGTTTCTCCTTAGTTCTAGGTTGCTTCTCTCCTTGCTTAGTTTCCACCTGTTGCTTCTTGTCCTGCCTTCAGGCACTTTGGAAAATAGCTTGACCCCTCTTCTTTAAAAAGTTTCGCATCAGGGTCTTCTCTGGAATGGCTGGCAGCTTAAGATGATGCTCTTGTATCTACTCAGTTTCCACCTGAGAAATAATATGCAAGATTTTACAAGAAGGGAGAGGGAAAAATCTCCTTTGGTAATTCTTTACCTTGATTGAATTTGCTGCTTACAGTTTCTCAGATAAAGGTGTTGCCCTATAATTTTAATTAATAAGAAACAAGTATTATCACTTTATGAAATTGATTTATATATAAATAAAAGAAACATAGGATGTAAGCAGTCAGAAGATTGTCATTTTGAATGGGCTTCCCTAAGTCCCGTTCCCCCCCCCCAGATGGTAAGAGAAATCAAACAAGCTAATTAGCAGAAAATTAAAATAAAAGTGTGTAATTCACCCCATAACCTGATGTGAATCCACTCAACCTCTTCTTCCGCCCCATAGTCAGGATTTACTTAAGAGTTGACACTTAACTGAAATGGGCGGTATAGAACTATGATAAATTAAATAATAGGTTAAGAAAGGACTGGAAGCAGGTGGAACCACTGTAACTCCAAAAACAGAAACCTATATAAATCAGAGTTTGTGAGGAAAGTTGAGAAGTGGTTGTGATTGTTTCCTGAATCTAAGATAATCAGCTGAGTGTTGCAGGCAACCAGCTTTTTCTCTCCAATATGCGGTCTTTTGTGTTTGTGGGGTATGTGGCTTGTTTTATTTCTCATTTTAAAGGCCAGAGAAGGGAGGCTTGGAAAAGTGTCTAGCTTTTGTTTTGGAAGGTTAAAAAAAACTCTGATTCTGAAGGTGAAGTCTTTTTAAATTAGGAAAACAGAAAACCAGCCTTGGAATGTGATTAAAAACCAGACATGAATGTCTGAAATTGGAGAGGGTTGTGTGTTGGATATAATTTCCAAATACATTAGTGAAGTTATGCTTTGTTTGGAGACAGTGTGAAACAGAACTATTATTTGAACAGAGTTTATTTTTTAAGGTGACACAAATGTGTGCACAATTGATAGAATTGTGAAGTATACTTCACAGCTAAGCTCTGTTCTTGTAAGCCAATATTCTGGGTTCACAACATACCCAACACTCCAAATTGACCATAGGGTGGGTTTTCACAGCCTGCAGGTTAAATTATCTTTGGTTACAGTCATGGTCAGTTCATGATTAGGCTTTGTAACCAAGTGGGACAGCAATGAAGTCTTTCCTCTAAGACAGACTAACAGAACAATAGAGATGGAAGGGACCTTGGAGGTCTTCTAGTCCAACCCCCTGCTCACTATATTAATATTTCAGACAAATGCCTATGCAGTCGCTTCTTAAAAGCCTCCATGATGGAGCACCCACAACTTTTGAAGGCAAGCGGTTGCACTGGTTAATTGTTTTCACTAAGACCTGTGGACTTCAACTCCCAGAATGGCTGGCTAGACAAGTTTTAAAGTTGCCAAGATTGGACACCCCTGTTCTAAGACTTAATTTATCCCACTTTCTGTTCTCTTTCTCAGTAACGAATATTTTATACTTGCAACACAGGCTTGCTCTGTAGTCCTCTACTTGGAGATTTTACCTCTTTTTATAGCGCTGGAAACCAGGAGAACTGATGCTATTGTGTGTAGCTCCTGTGTACTCTTGTTACCAGAAGATCCATGTTAGAGAAATACTGTGAATGTGTTGATAGTGTTCCCAAAACCAGAAGCCTTGGAAAACATTTCATGACGATTTCCATCGTCCCTTTGCTTGTTGGTAGGGGCTAACAGAAACTTTTTAAAAATATTTTTATTAATTTATGAATTTTCATGACTGCTGGTCGTTGCCTCATTTCTAGGGCTGAGAGTTTGTGGCTGGCCCAAAGTCACCCGGCTGGTTTTGTGCTCAAGACTCCCATTTTCTATTCTGATGCCTTGACCACTACACTAAACTGGCTCTTTTTCAGTTAATAGAACCAATCAAAATATTACCTATTATGTGTTTGGATTTTTTTCAACTTGGCAGTTCCCAGATACCTGAAATCTCTGGCAAGCAAGCCTTATGCTCCAAGATACTCTAACAAAAACTCTTGATTTTAAAACTGCTTTATTGTCTCTTCTTCACGAGCCTTGAATATTTAAAGATGGCTCCCTTTGTATTCTGTCTGAAACATATATCGATGCCTAAAGTCATTTGCTGATTCAATTTACCCTTACTGTTTCTCCTGTAGCTTTATGTTTTTTTCCTTGCCAGAAAAGATCACACACAAATTATTGTACCTACATTTCTTAATTTATTCTCTGGTTTGAGATGTTGCAGGATACCGTTCCACCTCATCTTTTATCTGTAGCCTCATCCTTCTCTCCATCTCATCCATCAAAAGCAAAACTAATTTAATTTTTTTGCCTTTGTTTTTCCAATAGTATCCTATTCTACATATTGGGGAGCCAGGGAGTGGTGTCCATACCTTTTCCCACAGGTAAGCATTGGTTTTGCAAAGGTGGTGAAGAAGATTACTAATTTTATGTTTTAAATACAAATCGACCCAATTCACTCTTCTCAATCTTCTTGTATTATTCTTGTGCAAATCAGCGATGGTTATTGCCTCATTTTTTTTTAAAGTTTAACACTGCTGTCTTCAACTGAAAATAGATGTGCACAGAAATGGCTGGAATAGGAGAAATCACTCGCAAAAAATATAAATAACATGCAGGAAGTAGCTATTGAATTTCTGTGCAGACTTAAGCTAATACATTAATAATCTAGAGCAGTGTTTCTCAACTGTGACAAATTTAATATGCGTGCACTTTAACTCCTGGAATTCCTCAGCCAGCGTGGATGACTGGGGAATTCTGGCAGTTAAGTCCACGCATATTAAAGTTGAGAAATACTGCAAAATAAATAAATAAATAAAGATGAGAGCATTAGAATAAGAAATCAAATTTTGCAGGACTGCCTGTGGCATTGGCTCAAAGCACAAATTAACCTGAATCCTCACATACCCTATTATGGTTTAATGCAGTGATTCTCAACCTTTTTAATGCCGCGACCCCCAACCGGTCGCAAGTCGAGGACTACTCAACCGGTCGTAAGTTGAGGACTACTCAGCTGGTGCAGCACCGTTTGCAGAGTGGGACTTTTGGCGGGCTCAGCAGGGCAGAGACAGCCTGGACAATTCCTATTGGCTTTTGAAAGCCAATAGAATTAGACTCTATTCAAGAGAGTCTATTCTATTGGCTTTCAAAAGCCAATAGAATAAAAGGGAGTAGCACAGCTAAGGAAAAAGGGGGAAAAAATGGCGGACTGCATTGTTTGGCGACCCCCGTGAAATGGTCGTTCGACCCCACATGGGGTCCCGACCCACAGGTTGAGAACTGCTGGTTTAATGCAATGCGTGAAGCCGGTTCTAAGAATTTTCAGGGGTGATCGGTATATTTGAATTTATGAAGGCAGCAAGAAAACAGTTTTCTGGAAGCCACAATTGCTCAGGGATGGGGAGGGGTTAGATGTTTGTTTGTTTGCTTATTAGAAAAAATATATATTTCCTTTTCTGGAAGGGGCTGTACGGACTGAATGTCGGGACCGCTACTGTTGGGTATGGCTGGACAAGTCTGCATTGGGGCAAAGCTCTTGGAGTTACAGTGTCTTCAGTAAGTAAATGGGCTGGTAAGGATTCAAGAACGGTTGCAGGAACTGGGCATGGCTAGTCTAGTGAAGAGAAGGACCAGGGATGACATGATTAGCAGTGTTCCAATATTTGAGGTGCTGTCATAGAGAGGAGGGGGTCAACCTATTTTCCAAAGCCTCTCAAGGCAGGACAAGAAACAACAGATGGAAACTTATCAAGGAGAGACCCAACCTAGAACCAAGGAGAAATAACCTTAACCTATTATCCAAAGCACCTGACAAGGAACAATGGATGGAAAAAGATCGAGGAGAGATTCAGCCTAGAAATAAGGAGACATCTTCTGACAGTGAGAACAATCAACCAATGGAACAGTTTGCCTTCAGATGTTGTGGGTGCTTCATCACCGGAAGCTTTCAAGAAGAGACTGGACAGCCATCGGTCAGAAATGGTATAAGGTCTTCTACTTAAGCAGAGGGTTGGACTAGATGACCTTCCAACTCTGTTATTCTATTCTATTCTATTCTATTCTATTCTATTCTATTCTATTCTATTCTATTCTATTCTATTCTATTCTATTCTATTCCAAATCTCTATTCTATTCCAAATCTCTATTCTATTCCAAATCTCTATTCTCTTCTCTTCTGTTCTGTTCTGTTCTATTCTATTCTATTCCAAATCTCTATTCTATTCCAAATCTCTATTCTATTCCAAATCTCTATTCTCTTCTCTTCTGTTCTGTTCTGTTCTATTCTATTCTATTCCAAATCTATTCTATTCTATTCTATTCTATTCTATTCTATTCTATTCTATTCTATTCTATTCTATTCTATTCCATTCCATATTTTCTATTCTAGTCTATTCTATTCTATTCTATTCTATTCTATTCTATTCTATTCTATTCTATTCTATTCTATTCCATATTTTCTATTCTATTCTATTCTATTCTATATTTTCTATTCTATTCCATTCCATTCCATATTTTCTATCTATTCTATTCCATTCCATATTTTCTATCTATTCTATTCCATTCCATATTTTCTATTCTATTCTATTCTATTCTATTCTATTCTATTCTATTCTATTCTATTCTATTCTATTCTATTCCAAATCTCTATTCTATTCCAAATCTCTATTCTCTTCTGTTCTGTTCTGTTCTGTTCTATTCCAAATCTCTATTCTGTTCTGTTCTGTTCTGTTCTGTTCTGTTCTGTTCTATTCTATTCTATTCCAAATCTCCTATTCTATTCTATTCTATTCCAAATCTCTATTCTATTCCAAATCTCTATTCTATTCTATTCTATTCTATTCTATTCTATTCTATTCTATTCTATTCCAAATCTCTATTCTATTCTATTCTATTCTATTCTATTCTATTCTATTCTATTCTATTCCAAATCTCTATTCTATTCTATTCTATTCTATTCTATTCTATTCTATTCTATTCTATTCTATTCTATTCTATTCTATATCTTCTCTTCTCTTCTCTTCTCTTCTCTTCTCCTCTCCTCTTCTATTCTACCCCTACCCCTACCCCTACTCTATACTTTCTATTCTACTCTATTCTATTTTCCATTCTATTGTCTGCTCTAAAGCTTAAGTCAAGCTTACTCATTTCTTAGTGGCAGAAATAATTAGTGGCAGAAATAAAGACACACTCCCTTGTTCCTGAGTTGGAGTCAACTAAATTAAACATAACAAATTATTATAGTTCTAAAACCTTAGTGTAGCCTTGGAAAGGACCTTGGAGGTCTTCTAGTCCAGCCCCCTGCTCAAGCAGGTGACCCTATACTATTTCAGACAAATGGCTGTCCAATCTTTTCTTGAAAACCTCCAGTGTTGGATCACCCACAACTTCTGGAGCCAAGTCGTTCCACTGGTTGACTCTTCTCCCTGTCAGGAAATTTCTCCTCCGTTCTAGGTTGCTTCTCTTCTTGATTAATTTCCATCAATTGCTTCGTGTCCTGCTTTTAGGTTCTTTGGAGAATAGTTTGACCTCTTTGTCATTGTGGTAGCCCCTGAGATATTGGAACACTGCTGTCATGTCAGCCCTAGTCCTTCTTTTCATTAAACTGTGATGGTAAGTAGAAACTGCTGCTAACTGGCTTGGATAATGAATTTCTTTCTTTCTTTCCCTAGATGAACTCGGCCAGCGTATCTCTTTGACTGATTACATCGCTACTCAGTGCGGGTTCACCCATGGCGTTGACCTCTATGGAAATCCGGAAATCCGTATCTCATTCTTGGCTTGTTCAGTCCGCAATATGGTAAGATTTATGCCCTATCCTGCTTGAAGATGGGCTGCAGAGTTTATAAACCAGATTCTGTAGGAAGAATGGAAATCTTCCCCAAGAAAGCCAAGGCCTACTCAGATTTTGGAAAAAACGAGGATTTCCTCCTGCCTCCTTGGAGAAGAGACCACAAAGGAAATTTGAAAGCTTACAGCTAGATTGGGAATTTAAAAACCCATAAGCATTGCCAGTTGGCCTGGGCACCCAACGGAGGGGCTTCACACTGGAGGTGGCTGCTAGATTGATGGCAGACTCCACACATCCCTTGCTCTCTGTTCTCTACCCATCTATCTTTTTGGTTATCACATTGCTGCATTATTCTCGTTGTTTTCCTCTGCCATTGTTTCTTTCATTCTATTATTTAAAACTCTGATCTGTTTACACTCCTTTCATTTTCTTCCTTTTTATTATTGTAAGCCACTTAGAGCAGTGGTTCTCAACCTGTGGGTCGGGACCTCATTTGGGGTCGAACGACCATTTCACGGGGGTCGCCAAACAACGCAGTCCGCCATTTTTTCCCCCCTTTTCCTTAGCTGTGCTACTCCATTTTATTCTATTGGCTTTCGAAAGCCAATAGAATAGACTCTCTTGAATAGGAATTGTCCAGGCTGTCTCTGCCCTGCTGAGCCCTCCAAAAGTTCCATTCTGCAAATGGTGCTGCACCAGTTGAGTAGTCCTCGACTTACGACCGGTTGGGGGTCGCGGCATTAAAAAGGTTGAGAATCACTGACTTAGAGCAACCCCACAGTGAGATAGACGGCAAATAAATTACAAATAAATATTGTAAAAATAAATAAAACTCTCACAAAAACAAACAAACAAATATTACAGGTAGTCCTTGACTTACAACTGTTCATTTAGTGACTGTTCAAAGTTATGTCCTTGAAAAAAAGTGACCTATGGTCCATTTTTCACACTTATGACCATTGCAGCATCCCCAGGGTCACGCGATCAAAATTTGGATGCTTGGCAACTGGTTGATATTTATGACAGTTGCAGTATCCCAGGATCATATGATCTCTTTTTGTAACCTCCTGGTAAGCAAAGTCAATGGGGAAGCAAACAGAAATTTTGGGCTCAGTTATGGTTATAAGTTGAGGACTATCCCCAAATCATTTCAAGCGTATTAAGGCAAAAGTAAAAGTGCTCTCAGATCAACCTTGACTCATCATCAGACATGTCAAACACACGGCCCGGGGGCCGGATGCGGCCCACGAAGTGGTTTCATGTTCTTGTGGAAAACGAAAGGACTCTTACGAATTCCAGAGGGCTTTTAGCAGAGAGATTTATTGCTCAGATTCAGAAGCTGTAGTAACAAGCAATTCTGAACCCTGAGGGCAGGTTCAGACTTCAGTTTTATACCTTCTTTTTTTTCTTTCTAAGGAACAAAGGAATACACATTGAAATACACATTGTGATACATTAGGTTCGTTTCTCACGGGTATACAATGGAGAGTTTGCTACATACATTGTATGCAAGTGCAATGCGCATTAGGTTAGTCACATACTACTAACACAGCACTATTCCAGTAATTATGCAGACACATTATTATTCTAATGATTGTTCATTTTCCACATTAATGTGGCCCACGAAGCCATCCTGGAAACAGTGAGGGAACGGCCCCCGCTGCCTTGGCCCTAGCCCAGGACGGCCGGGAGCCAATGTACAGTTTTGTGGTGGCCATCTATACCAAAACGTATTCAGTCTTAGCTCAAGGCCATCTGGAAACAGTAAGGAACCACCCCCGTTCCCTTGGTGCATGCTGGGGAGGTGTCACCCTTTGTGAGGAATGAAGGAATGCACCATCGACTGGAAGTGGCCAGCCAATGGCCCTGGCCTACTTCACATATCTGGCTTGATGGGCTCTGGGGGGGCGGGGTTCGGAAGGCAATGGGGTGCTCTCCTCACAGCACCAAGAGGCTGAGCCCCCACAGGCACCCTTGACGCGAACGATGTAGAGCTAGCCATGCCCACCCAGTAGGCCGCATCCAACCTGGCCACACCCACCTCCCCCCCCCCCCCCGGGCAACCGCAATGCTGATGCAGCCCTCAATGAAATTAAGTTTGACACCTCTGCTGATGATTGCATCTTTGAAGTTCTGGAGCAGTTTTTAAGAGCTCCTTGCCTCCTCCTGAGGTGTCCTTTTAAATTAGCAATAGTAGTAAAGTTGGAAGGGACCTTGGAGGTCATCTAGTCCAACCCCCTGCTCAGGCAGGAAACCCTACACCATTTCGGACAAATGGCTGTCCAATCTCTTCTTAAAAACTTCCAATGTAGGAGCATTTACTGCTTCTGGAGGCAGGCTGTTCCACTGATTAATTGTTCTCACTGTCAGGAAGTTTCTCCTTAGTTCTAGGTTGCTTCTCTCCTTGATTAGTTTCCACCCGTTGCTTCTTGTCCTGCCTTCAGATGCTTTGGAAAATAGCTTGATTCCCTCTTCTCAGTCCAGCCTTAAGCTTTTCTCAGTCCAGCCTTAAGCTTTTGAATTTCTCTCATAGTCTCTTATCCAAATATTAGATTTACAGGAAGAGTTCCTTTTAGAAGAAAATAGTTGTATCTCAGGGTTAAACTATAAGGTCTTCTCTGAGCTTGGTTGTTTTCTTGTAGACATTTCACTACCAAACTAGGTAACTTCATCAGTGCAACAGCCACCAAGCTCAGAGAGTACGCAAGGAAGAGCTGGAAATACCAAGACAGAAGGAGTTGATCGATTCAGATGGCCAAGCCTAAGGTTCCTTCCAAAGCTGGATTCTTCAACACAAGGGGGTGACATGATAGCAGTCTTCCAATATCTCAGGGGTTGCCACAAAGTCAAGCTATTCCCCAAAGCACCTGAGGGCAGGACAAGGAGCAACGGCTGGAAACTAATCAAGAAGAGAAGCAACTTAGAACGAAGAAGAAATTTCCTGACAGTTAGAACAATTAATCAGTGGAACAACCTGCCTCCAGAAATTGTGAATGCTCCAACATTGGAGGTTTTTAAGCAGAGACTGGACAACCATTTGTCTGAAATGGTATAGGGTTTCCTGCGTGACCAGGGGGCTGGACTAGAAGACCTCCAAGGTCCCTTCCAACTCTGTTATTCTATTCCCATTCCCATTCCTATTCCATCTGAGACATTTTATGCATAGCAAATATTCTTTAAATCCCCTTGCTCAGTTTGACCAGGATTTCAGCCTCCGGCTCCAGGTGGAAGTTACCAGCCTTGATAACATAACTACTGCTTATGAAGTGTCCATGAATTGTCTCCTTGATGCCCCATGGAGCCCCCGTGAGATTGTTTGTGAGGAGAATTACATGGAGGTGAGTAAAATAAGGCACATCCATTTATTTGTCAGGGAACTGTGCATCAGGTGTCCAAATGGGGAGTCAAACTTAGAGTTTTGTATAACTAAATGTATTTTAATGTCTATATCAGGGATAAGCAACCTTTGGCTCTTTTATGACTCGTGGACTTCAACTCCCAGAATTCCTGAGCCAGCGTGGCTGGCTCAGGAATTCTGGGAGTTGAAGTCCACGAGTCATAAAAGAGCCAAGGTTGTCTACCCTTTGTCTATCTATACAGCAGACAAGATAGTCAGGCACATCACTACTTCCTGAGGTAAACGATCAGGTAAATCTCAGAATGGTATACGGAGCCTACAGAAGAAAAAGACAGAGGAAAAAAAGGGAAACTCTCCCTTTACACCCACAGCAACCAATCATAATGCAGATTGCCCCACCCATGAGCCAGCACGCTTCAACCAATCAGCTTATAACGGTGTGTTCTACTCATTGTATAACTTCACTGTTCCAGCTACTAAATTTAAATAACAACATTATTAAGGTAGTTTGATGGACCTAAATGGACTTTCTTGTTGCTTAGATTAAATCAGTTGAGTTTGCACAATATGCCAGCATGCTATTAAAAAAAAAAAACAGTGTCTCTGCATAGATACTGAACCACTTAACTATGAGTGGGCTGCAGCTGCCAAAAAACCCAATACAGTTGCAGGCTGCATCAACAGGGAATAGTATCAAGGTCACATGAAGTGTTAGTACTGCCTTATTCTGCTTTGCTAAGACCAGCCTTGGAACAGTTTTGGTCTAGTTTTGGTCACCATGAAGCAAAAAAAGATGTTGAGGCTCTAGAAAGAGTGCAGAGAAGAGCAACTAAGATGATTAGGGGGTTGGAGGTTAAAACATATGTAGAACGGTTGCAGGAATTGGGTATGTTTAGTTTAATGAAAAGGACTAGGGGTGACACGATAGCAGTGTTCCAATATTTGAGGGGCTGCCACAAAGGAGAGGGGGTCAACTTAATTTTCAAAGCACTTGAGGGCAGGACAAGAAGTAATGGGTGGAAACGTATTAATAAGCGATCCAACCTAGAACTAAGGAAAAATTTCCTGACAGAATAGTTAATCAGTACAATGAGTTGCCTCCAGACATTGTGGGTGCTCCATCGCTTGAGGTTTTTCAGAAGAGATTGGACAGCCATTTGTCTGGAATGGCGTAGGGTCTCCTGCTTGAGCAAGGGGTTGGATTAGAAGACCTCCAAGGTCCCTTCCAATTATGTTATTTTGAGGTAGATATAGACATGAGTATTCAGCTGCTAATGTTGCTTCTGCTCCAGGTCTCTGTCCAGCGGGCTGTCCCAGGAATAGCAAGTGAGGCGTTGAATGAAGATTGGATGGCAGTGTGGCCTGTGGTAAGGATGCTGGATGCAGTGGGGACAGAGTTGTATTAATGTTGGGGTAATAGAAAGGGGAAATATGTGGTACTCTTCTTTGGTGGAATTGATGTAATTGATGCTAGCTGGGCAATTCTGGGAATTGAAGTCCACACATCTTCAACTTTTCAAAGTTGAGGAACATTGAAGTAGACATTAAGATTCTCCAGATGTGGGGACTTCAGCTTCCAGAATCCTCAGCAATGGCTCCATTGGGTGGGAAATTTGGGAAGCTGGCATTCATACATCTCAATGATACTTGATTTAGAGAAGGTGGCACCCTTCTGATCTTCTTCCTTCAACCAGCTTGTATTAGAATTCTGGCTTTAGAGTTAGATATAGCTGTAAAGGAATGCGAAGGAGACATGTTTGCTTCTGGCAGCTGCCTTAGACTCCACAGCATCTACCTGTGTTTTCCCCAAAATAAGACCAGGTCTTATATTAATTTTTGCTCCAAAAAACACATTAGGGCTTATTTTACGGTTAGGTCTTATTTTGGGGGGCGGAAATATGGTACTAAATGCGTCCATCTGGCTGACAATTTTAACTGGAGCGTCCTGAAAAATCATGGCTAGAGTTTATTTTCCAGTTGGGTCTTATTTTTGGGGAAATACGGTATATTGGTGGCTTCACTGACCCATGAACTTCCTGGCTGGAGACTTCATAAAAGCTTGCATCTCCTAGAACAGTGGTTCTCAACCTTTTTAATGCTGCGACCCCCAACCGGTTGTAAGTCGAGGACTACTCAACTGGTGCAGCACCGTTTGCAGAATAGGACTTTTGGCGGGCTCAGCAGGGCAGAGACAGCCTGGACAATTCCTATTGGCTTTTGAAAGCCAATAGAATTAGACTCTATTCACGAGAGTCTATTCTTTTGGCTTTCAAAAGCCAATAGAATAAAAGGGAGTAGCACAGCTAAGGAAAAGGGGGAAAAAAAATGGCGGACTGCGTTGTTTGGCGACCCCCGTGAAATGGTCGTTCGACCCCAAATGGGGTCCCGACCCACAGGTTGAGAACCACTGTCCTAGAAGAATCTGTAGCACACCGTTAACTCTTCCCATTTCAACAGGAGAAGCATCACATTTGATGAACGTAGCATGAAACACAATTTCATGTGTTTATGTTTTCTTCATAAATGGATGCCTCAAGCAGGACCTGTATCTCTGAATGTCCTTCCTTCCTCCTCTGTGTTTGTCCGTAGGCTCAGGGGGCTATGAACCAAGTCTGGCAAGTGGCTTTCCATTTCCAAAATGGCGCCACTGAGAACATGACGGCTACCCACGCTTATAGCTTGGGCTATGGCTTCAATACAACAGCTACCCGTGTTCTCTTCCGCACCCCTTACAACACCCAGCAGACCGAAGTGGCTATGGTAAGGGAAGGTCCAATGTTTACTAAGATTCAGAACTTCAGGTCTGGTGGCAAAGGTGTGGCTGAGATAGAAGCCGAGCATTGTTTTGAAGAGCCTCATACCTTGAGAGATTGCAAAACTGACTCCGGTTTGGTTCACACAATAGTTAAGGCGAAGATGTGGCTGGTTCGTCTACTCAACTGCCTGATTAGACTATGGTTTAGGGCTTCCAGCTATGAAGAGCCACAGGTTGTAGTATTTAGATGGTCCTCGAATTGCAACCATTCGTTTAGCGACCTTCGAAGTGATAATGGCACTGAAAAAAAGTGACTTATGACCAGGGCTTTTTTTCTCATAGAACGCCCAGAACGGAGTTCCGGCACCTTTTTTGCATGGAACCTTGTAGGGAAGGCAAGGCGGGTTGTATGACGTGTGTGAGTTCCAGCACCTTTTTTTTTTATATATAGAAAAAAAGCACTGCTTATGACCATTTTCACACTTAAGACTATTGTGGCATCTCTATGGTCACATGATCAAAACTCGGAAGCTTGTCAGCTGGCATGTATTTAGGAGGGCTGCCCGCGATCACCTTTTGTGACCTTCGGATGAGCCAAGTCGATGGGGAAGCAGATTCACGGAGCAACGGTGTTACTAACGTTAACAGCTGCCGTGATTCGCTTAACAATGGTGGAAAGAAAGGGCATAAAATGGAGCAAAACCTCAGCCAAGGGGTGTAAAAGCTCACCTGATCTGAGTTGCTTAGGTGTTGGCACCAAAATAAACTGCGCCTTCTGGCTATTCCTTCCTCTGTAGGCGCAGGGCTTGGAACTGAGAGTTGCCCGAGCCACCATCTTCTATAAACAGGCCTGGATGATCTTGATTGTGAACACTGCTGTGGCCTGCCCTGTCAGTGAGTCGCTTGCTTTCTTTTTTTCCTGTCCCTTGATAGTTAGTAGAGCAGTGGTTCTCAATCTTTTTAATGCCGCGACCCCAACCGGTCATAAGTCGAGGACTACCCAACCGGTCGTAAGTCGAGGACTACCCAACCGGTCGTAAGTCAAGGACTACCCAACCGGTCGTAAGTCAAGGACTTTTCCTGCCCGGGAGCGCCGCGCATGCGTGGTGCCGCCCCCTGCGCCGGCCGAGGCATAGCTGGCAAGGGGCAGCGACGGTGCAGGGTGACCACCGGCTGGGCCACAAGCTGGCCCAGCCCAAGGGAGGTAAGGCACCCGCCGGGCCCCAAGCGCACCAGCAACCCTCCCTGCGCCCGCCGGCCTCCCACCTCCCACCCCTGGCCCTCTTTTCCTTACATTTTTAGTAGTTGCTCAGCAGGGAGGGGTGGAAACTTACAGACAGCTCGCCTTCGCTGCAGACAACTTGCAGCACCGTTTGCAGAATGGGACTTTTGGCGGGCTCAGCAGGGCAGAGACAGCCTGGACAATTCCTATTGGCTTTTGAAAGCCAATAGAATTAGACTCTATTCAAGAGAGTCTATTCTATTGGCTTTCAAAAGCCAATAGAATAAAAGGGAGTAGCACAGCTAAGGAAAAGGGGGGGGGGAAATGGCGGACTGCGTTGTTTGGCGACCCCTGTGAAATGGTCGTTCGACCCCAAATGGGGTCCCGACCCACAGGTTGAGAGCCACTGTAGTAGAGGATAACATGGTGCTTCCCTCTTCCATCCTTCAATTGTGCATTGCGGGCGAGTGTTTCTTCCTCTTTCCCTTCCTCTTTCTACTTTTTCTTCCTTCCTCTCTCTCACCATCCCTCCCTACCTCTTTCCCTTCCCTCTTCTCTCCCTTTGCACTCCCTCCCTCCCCCTCCTCCTTCCCTTCCCTCCTTCCAATTTTTCCTTCTTTCCTCCCTTCCTCCCGCTTTTTCTTTCTTCCTTTTTCTTCCCATCTCCCTCCCTCTTTCTCTTCCTTCTTCCCTCCCTTCCTCTCTCTTCCTCTTTCCATCCCACCTTCCCACTTTCCTCCCTTCCTTCCACTTTTCCTCCTTTCCTTTTTCTTTCCATCTCTCCCTCCGTCTCTTTCCCTCCCTCTCTCACTCACTCTTTCTCTTTCTTTCTTTCTTTCTTTCTTTCTTTCTTTCTTTCTTTCTTTCTTTCTTTCTTTCTTTCTTTCCTCCCTCCCTCCCTCCCTTCCTCTCTCTTTCTCTTTCCATCCCACCTTCCCACTTTCCTCCCTTCCTCCCACTTTTCCTTCTTTCCTTTTTCTTTCCATCTCTCCCTCCGTCTCTTTCCCTCCCTCCTCTTTCTCTTTTTTCTTTTTCTTTCTTTCTTTCTTTCTTTCTTTCTTTTTATTTATTTATTTATTTCTTCCCTCCCTCTCTTTTTCCATCTCACCTTTCCACTTTCCTCCCTTCTTCCCACTTTTTCTTCCTTCCTTTTTCTTTTCATCTCTCCCTCCGTCTCTCTCCCTCCCTCCCTCCTCTCTCTCTCTCTCTCTCTCTCTCTCTCTTTCTTTCTTTCTTTCTTCCCACGCTTCTTCTCTTTCCCTCCCTCCCTCTCTCCCTCCCTCCTTCCACCTGTCATGAATTACAGATAGAGAATAAAAGAGAATAAAACCAAGATATAAATCCTTCAAAAAAGAGCAGCCAAAATACTGACAAACTAAAATACCATGCAAAGGGTCCATCCCCCTTTGCTAATCCGAAGCCTAGCCGAAGAGGCAAATTTTAAGAGTTCGATCTTCCCAGCAGGGAGACCACGTATGCCATCTACCCTTAAATTCAGAGTTCATCCCCCCACACATTCACCTTCTGTCTCCTGCAGACCCTCCCACTTTTAGCACCACCGCCTTGCGCTGGACCACGCCACGGATCATGCCGTCGCTGGTGGCGTTCCCCCATCAGTTCGAAGATGAGGCCATTGAAATGGGTGTGGACGGGCGCAGAATTGATAGTACCACGGTTGGGCGGAATGGGTACAGCTTCCTGACAGACTCCGACTTCATCAGCATCACAGTCCCGACTGGAGCCGCAGGAGGAATCACCGAGGTCCGTGCTGGGGAGTGGTCCTTTGTCTGGGGGTGGATGTTAGCCTTTCAGACAAGCCATCCCAAAGGGGCTTTTTCAAAAGGAAACTGGACTTTGTTTTTCTTTGAAGGCATTTTGCTTCTCATACAAGAATAATAATCTTCTTCTTCTTCTTCTTCTTCTTCTTCTTCTTCTTCTTCTTCTTCTTCTTCCTTCTTCTTCTTCTTCTTCTTCTTCTTCTTCTTCTTCTTCCTCTTCCTCTTCCTCTTCCTCTTCCTCTTCTTCTTCTTCTTCTTCTTCTTCTTCTTCTTCTCCTCCTTCTCCTTCTTTCTTCTTCTTCTCTTCTTTTTCTTTTTCTCCTCCTTCTTTCTTCTTCTTTCTTCTCCTCTTCCTTCTTCTCCTTCTTCTCCTTTTCCTCCTTCTCCTTCTCCTCCTCCTTCTCCTTCTTCTGCTCCTTCTCCTCTTTCTTCTCCTTCTCCTCCTCTTTCTTCTCCTTCTCCTCCTCCTTCTCCTTCTCCTCCTCCTCCTTCTTGTCCTCCTTCTCCTCCTCCTCCTCCTTCTCCTCCTCCCCCTTCTTCTCCTCCTCCTCCTCCTTCTCCTCCTCCCCCTTCTTCTCCTCCTCCTCCTCCTTCTCCCCCCTCTCTCCCTCCCCCTTCCTTCCCCCTCCCCCTCTCCCCCTCCTTCTTTCCTCTTCCCCTCCTCCTCTCCCATCTCCCTCCTCCTCCCCCTCCTCCCTCCTTCCTCCCTCCTCCTTCTCCTTCCTTGAGCTTCAAGGAGAAACAAAGTCCAGTAGAAAAAGCACCTTTGGGACAGCTATGATCTGGATGACTGAGAATCTCTTACAGATTTTCGGACAAGAGACTCGGAATGCATTATAACATTGGTTTGTTCCTTTCCAGAGTGACGTGATCGACAATCGTTATGGCACCACGTACAGCATCAAACTCCTCCTGGACCGCAGATGGCGAGGAGACGAAAGTGACCGGACCCGTCACCGGATCTTCAAGTTTATCCGCACACCCTTTGCCCCACAGATACCGGTGCTCATTGACAGTAAGTTCTGCATCACGTTCGGCTTTTCCTAGGCAAAGTGAGCTGGCTTATGGAAGACGGATGGTGGAACAGAGGTTTAAGGTTGTATGGTGATGTTCAGTCATGTCCGGATCGTGCCGATTCTATGGGCTGAGACTCTTCGCATCTTCCTATCATGCACTACTTCTTTAAGTCAGGGCTTTTCAACCAGTGGTACGGGTACCACCTGTGGTACATTGGCACTTGGCAGGTGGTACGCGACCATCCCAGAAAAATGGTAGTCGGGGAGGGGAATGAGCTGAACCGGTGGCAGCACCGCACAAGCCTGAGTGAGAGATGGCTGGAGCTGCAGGGCTGTCAGGGCTCAGCGGAAGGACCAGGATCAGCGCCAGGCTCCAGCTGGAGCTTGCCGCTGATCCTGGTGCTTCTGCTGAGCCCAGAAGAAGCGCCAATCAGCTGGAATGTTGCAGCATCTCCAGGGTCTTGTGATTTACATTCAGATGCTTGGCAACTGATTCATATTTATGACAGTCTCAGGGTCATGTGAAGTGACCAAAACCTGCTGTAACCATCCATCAGATGGGGGGAATAAAAACCAAACACCCCCCCCCGCTGCCAATCCTCAACAGAAATGCTCACAACAATGAAAACCTCAGACAGGAGGAAGAGCGCCGCTGAGCGGGTAGGCAGGTGTCTTGCTCGGCTGTGACTTGGGGGGCACTTTTTTCAGTGCCATTGTAACTTCAAACAGTCACTAAGCAAACTGTTGTAAGTTGAGGACTATCTGTACTTCATCAGTTTTTTTCCTTTTTTTTTTTTGGTCATCCAGTTTTTAACACCTTGCTAGGCGACTGGTGGTACTCGGATGTTGCCATATCCTAAAAGTGGCACAGTGGGTGGAAAGATTGAAAAGCCCTGCTTTAAGTTCTATGCTCTGGTGTCAGCTTTGATAGTGTAGGATCATGTAGCAAAAATTAAAATCTTGTTTGGATTGAGCTCATCTCAAAGTCTTATATTTATTTTGCTCACCCAAAGGTGCTTTTTCGAGAGGCAACTGAACTTCCTTGTTTTTCTTTGAAGACGTTTTGCTTCTTATCCAAGAAGCTTCTTCAGCTCTGACTGGATGTGGGAATGGAGGGATTTATACTCCTTGCTAGTTATTTGCATTCTTTTAGAGAATCATTGAGGCCACCTGGAGGTTTATTTGTGTCCTCAAGGTCACCTTAGTGATGCAAATGGATACAACGTCAACATCATCTATCTCCAGTCTACAACACAATCCTTCCAGCAGTTCAAAGGAAAGCTCCACACCCATTTGCACCATTCAGATGACCCTGAGGACACAAATAAACCTCCAGGTGGCCTCAATGATTCTCTAAAAGAAGGCAAATGACCAGCTGCCTGCAGGAGTATAAATCCTTCCATTCCCCACCATCCAGTCAGAGCTGGAGCAGCTTCTTGGATGAGAAGTGAAACATCTTCAAAGAAAACAAAGTCTAGTTCACAAGTCGGCAACCTGCGGCTCTGGAGCCGCATGCGGCTCTTTGAGCCTTCCCCTGTGGCTCCCAGCCTCCTCTGCCATTTGCAGAGAGAGACAGAGAGAGGCAATTGTGCTTCCCTGCTTCTCTCTCTGTCTCTCTGTCTCTCTGTCTCTCTCTCTCTGTCTGTGTGTGTGTGTGTGTGTAAAAGAGTGCACTCACAGTGTTCTCTGAGGAGCTGAAAAGCTTTTTGGGCAGGGCTCCTCCTTTGCTGCGTCTCTGCAGGAAGCAGGAAGGGCAGGAGAGAACTAGCTAGCCCAGCTATGCTGACTCAGGAATTCTGGGAGTTGAAGTCCCTGAGTCATAAAAGATCCAAGGTTGCCTACCCGTGTTCTCTTGTTGGAGAACAGCTTGAAGCCAGCTTGCCAGGTGAGCAGCAGATAGGAGAGAGGGAAAGAGGGGGGAAGAGAAAGAGAGAGAGAGAAAGAGAGGGAGGGAGAGAGAGAGAGAGAGGAAAGAGAGAGAGAGAAAGAAAGAGAGTGGGGGAAGAGGACTGACAGACCAAGGGCAGATAGAGAGAGAGGGAGGGAGAGAGAGAGAGACAGAGAGAGAGACCCTTTTGACACCTAAAATGAAGATAACACTGCATATATCCTTTTTTAACCTGTGTGTGTATGTATATATACACACGCACACACACATACAGACAGACAGACAGACACACACACACACACACAGAGAGAGAGAGAGACACCCCCCCCCTATAATAAAGGTAAAAAAGGATATATGCAGTGTTATCTTCCTTTTAAATATCAAAAGGGTTTTGCGGCTCCCGATGTTTTGTTTTCGGTGGGAAATGGGTCCAAGTGGCTCTTTGAGTGTTTTGGGTTGCCTACCCCTGGTCTAGTTGCCTCTCGAAAAAGCACTTTGGGGACAACCATGACCTGGATGACTCCATAATCCTTCCAGTCTCACCTTGCTGTTCCTGGTGGTTTCCTCTCCTATTATTAAACAAGCCCATAGTCTCTTTAGCTTTGGAGTTTACCTGGGCCACTTTAAGCGATATAAACTTCAACTTCCAGAATTCCCTCCTAGCCAGTAATCTCTGGGAGTGTCGACGTTCACCTCTTTTAAAGTGACCCAGGTTAAAAAAAAGATGAATTCTGGGACTGGCTCCTGCCACATACCTTTTCTGATTTTATTAGAAGTAGTAGCATTTGCAAAGATGAAGTGTCAACAAAGTCTAAATCGCTGGTTTCTAAATTAGCGACTTGAAGATATGAGGACTTCAAATCCCAGAATTCTCCAGTCAGGAACTGGGGCCCCAGCCGTTTTGACTCTCAAAAAAGGAGTGCTCCTTCAATTGGATGGCCATATTTTCTTTATTTACAATGGACCTCGATTTACAACCATTTCTTTAATTTAAGGTTACAACGGCATTGAAAAAGAGTGACATGACTACTTTTCATACTCACAACTGTTCTCTGGTCTTATGATCAAAATTCAAATGCTCGGCAACTGGCATGTACTTATGACGGTTGCAGTGTCCCGGTCATTTGATCACCTTTTGTGACCATCTGACAAGCAAGGTCAACGGAGAAACCAGATTCACTTAACAACCAAGTTACTAACTTTAACAACTTCGATCTGGATTCACAATTAACAATTGTGATGAGAAAGGTTGTAAAATGTCTTGCTTAGCATGGAAATTTGGGCCTCCGTTGTGGTCGTAAGTGGAGGACTACCTGTATTTACATTTCTCTGTGCGGATACTTCTATAGAAGGAGATCTGTCTGACATCCCAACTACGTCTGGGAAATTGTTGTAGGCGTAGTTTCCTCCAGCTGAAACCTCTGGTTCTCCTTAGACACGGTTCCAGAGAGGGGCTACTTCGACGTCAGCATAGGGAACTTCCTCGCCGATGTGGACCTGTCTGCCGTTGCGATAGGCGGCAAACTCTTAACACCACCGGAAATCAAAGGATATGGCTGCACCCTGGAGGAAGTCCCCAACGCCAACCACACCCGAGTTTTCATTCTCAAGGTTCCTTTCTCCAACCCGCTGGTGGAACAGAAGGTAAGAAGGGAAGTTGCATGGCAACTTTCAGGAGACAGCTTTTGCCCAAGTGGCAGACGTTTGCAGCTTTGATTGTGCCAAGGTGCTAGTCCCTCTGGCTCAAATGAGTTGATAACATCAAGCTAACTAAGTTGAGTTGCACTCATCTTTTGTGAAAGGTCAGAGCATGTTCCTTGGGCTTTTTTTTTTTTCCCCTTAGGTAAGCTTTCCTTAAAATCACATCCTGCAGGCATGTATGATCACAGTTTCTCTAAGCCCCGGCCATTCAGGTGAGGGAATCATGGGGTTTGTTGTCTACTCTAAACCCTGCTGGAGGACACTAAAATATTGCATAACCTTGACTTTCCTATGAAAAATAATAACCTAGGAACTTGTAGGTGAACCAAAGGGTATGCAAATTTGTTCAATTTAACAAGTGGACCTGATCTGCTTATTATGCTAAGCCAGTGGTTCTCAGCCTGTGGGTCGGGACCCCATTTGGGGCCGAACGACCATTTCAGGGGGTCGCCAAACAACGCAGTCCGCCATTTTCCCCCCTTTTCCTTAGCTGTGCTACTCCCTTTTATTCTATTGGCTTTTGAAAGCCGATAGAATAGACTCTCTTGAATAGAGTCTAATTCTATTGCCTTTCAAAAGCCAATAGGAATTGTCCAGGCTGTCTCTGCCCTGCTGAGCCCGCCAAAAGTCCCATTCTGCAAATGGTGCTGCACCAGTTGAGTAATCCTCGACTTACGACCGGTTGAGTAGTCTTCGACTTACGACCGATTGGGGGGTCGCGGCATTAAAAAGGTTGAGAACCACTGTGCTAAGCCCTAACAAAATTGGTTTTAACCGTGAATCTCCTCGCTATGAGTTATACAAGCAGTCCTGTTTAGTGACTGTTCGAAGTTACCTTGGCCTTGAAAAATGGGATTTACAACTGAGCCTAACACAGACGTTGTAGCCTCCTCAGGGCCACGTGATCAGTATTTGGGCACCTGTATTTAGGATAGCAGGGGATCCCTATATGCCAGTGGTGGCGAACCTATGGCACGCATGCCAGAGGTGGCACTCAAAGCTCTCTCTGTGGGCATGTACACTGTTGCCCCAGCAGAGTTTGCCAGAGTAGTGAGCAAGCGGCGTTGGCCTCCCGGGAATGCCTCAGAGATGGCAAAAGACTGACCCCAGCCATGCTCACCCAATGGGCCATGTCCCCCACTCCCGCTGAGGGCACCATAATGCTGATGCAGCCCTGGCACTTTTATTATTATTTTTTATTATTATTTATTTATGAGACTTATATACCGCTTTAAGTGCAAGCACTCTCTAAGCAGTGTACACCAGTAAGCAATGTATATATATATTTACACTGCCCCCAACAATCTGGGTCCTCATTTTACCTACCCCGGAAGGATGGAAGGCTGAGTCAACCTTGAGCCGGTGAGATTTGAACCGCTGACCTGCTGAACACAGTCAGCTAAAGTGGCCTGCAGTACTGCACTCTAACTGCTGCGCCACCTCGGCTCATTATCACTTTGCGATAAATAAGTGGGTTTTGGGTTGCAGTTTGGGCACTCAGTCTCTAAAAGGTTCACCATCACTGCTATATGCCAATGAGTTTGCGTGAACTTTTTTCTCTTGTAGTATCTCTATGGCAACATCCGGAAATACACTCTGCACCTTGACTATACATTTTTCCTGCTCCCAAGGGGCAAGTCGTTTACCCATCCTGGAGTAATTGAATGCGAAGTTGCGGATGTAGGTGAGTCTGCTTGGCCAAACGGATCTGGAGTGCTTAAAAGTTATCTCCACCCAGTAAGGTCAGGGGTAGGGAACAATGACATGTTTATGACTTGTGGACTTCAACTCCCAGAATTCCTGAGCCAACATGGCTGGCTCAGGAAATCCTGGGAGTTGAAGTCCTCAAGTCATAAAGAAGGCCATCATTCCCCACCTTTGAGTTTGATGGTCTTTTGGGGCAAGAATGGAAGGGACCCTGTAGCTTTAGAAAGAAGTGCTTCTGATTTTCCGAGTTCTAACATTTTTTCCTCGATCTTCACTGCTTTATCAGGTCGTACTTTCTGGATCCTGTAGGGCAGTGTTTCCCAAACTTGACAATTTTAAGGCATGTGGACTTCAACTCCCAGAATTCCACAGCCAGCAATGCTGGCTGTGGAATTCTGGGAGTTGAAGTCCACATGCCTTAAAATTGTCAAGTTTGGGAAACACTGCTGTAGGGTAGGGAGAGAGAAACAGACCGTGAGAGTATTTTATTTTTGAAACCCTTCCTTGATGCCAAGGATATTTCAATATTTGCAAAGGAATCTGGTGATATTGTTAACTCTACCACACTGGCAAATGGGAGAAATTGGGGATGATAGCCCCATCTGTATGACATGGAGCCATACTTACTGTTAAATCTGGTGCTCGGTGAGGCATCCACGAGACAGCAGGTGAACAAATAACTCTTTATTTAAGGCAGACATGTCAAAACACAAGGCCCGGGGGCCGGATGCGGCCTGCGAAATGGTTTCATGTGGCCCACAAAGCCATCCTAGAAACAGTGAGGGAACGGCCCCTGCTGCCTTGGCCCTGGCCCATGCCGGCCGGGAGGGAGCCAATGTACAATTTTGTGGTGGCCATCTATGCTGAAACGCATTCAGTCTTAGCTCCACAAGGCCGTCTGGAAACAGCGAGGAACCAGCCTCTGCCAGATTGGCCCCACGCCCTGGGTGCATGCTGGGGAGATGTCACCCTTTGTGAGAAATGAAGAAATGCACCATGCCTTGGTACTTGCCCTGGTCCCACCCCCTTCTGCCAGAGACCCTCAGATCTGTCCCACTCCTGCCCAGCCCCCACAGGCATTCTTGACGCAAATGATGTAGAGCTGGCCATGCCCACCCAGTAGGCCACACCCACTCCAGCCACACCCACCCAGTAGGCCACACCCACCCGCCCCCCCAAGGGCAGCCACAATGCTGATGCGGCCCTCAGTGAAATTGAGTTTGACACCCCTGATTTAAGGTTTAAACAGAAGCCTGGTTAACTACTGCTCCACCTCTATTTATACATTCAGCCATAGGCGGCAGCCAATAGGATTCAAGTATATTTCCTGCTTAACATGAGTCTGCAGACAGCAAGTCTGGCACTTAACTGACACAGTCAAAACATATTATAATGAGTCTGCAGACAGCAAGTCTGGCACTTAACTGACAGAGTCTTATGACCTTTTTCAACTTTTCCAAGTAATTCCCATCAATACATTATACTTACCACTTGTTTACTGTGGTTCTCCTTCAGCCTCAAAACACTGTATATTTTCTGGCTATCAAACATTATCCATTCTATCTATATTTTATGGGAG